>NC_066582.1:351842098-352142098 GCF_024323335.1 Lathyrus oleraceus | reverse complement strand
AATGTGGAAGAACTATCAATATTTAGAGTGTTTCTGCTTAAAACTAAAAATCAAATTACACGATGAAAAACTTGAATTTATTTTTCTATTGATGCAGTCTTTTTATATTGGTGAAGTAGGGATGAACTTCCCTAAATTCGTGTGGGAGTGGTGGAGAGAAAATAGGTAGCTTCCTTGACCATGTTCTGTGCAGTTGCTGAAAAACAACATTGTGTGCCCGTGGCGAATGCCATGGTACTTAAACTATGAAGTGACGTGGCAAGGGGTGTGGCGAACTCTACAAGCCCATGGCGAACTCCACAAGCCCATGGCGAATGCCACAAGCCCAGAATTTGTAATTTTCAGCATTTTCTTCTTTTCTTCCCCTTTTCTTCTCTTTTCTTTACTTCTTTCTCACACATGAGTTTTGCATCAACAAATACCTGAAACAAGGCAGTAAAACCGACATAATAAAATAAAACATACACAAAATCATACTAAAATACATGTGAATCGAGTAAAATAAATGGTATGGTTTCACGTTATCATTTATCCCTACTCACCACATAAATGAAGAAGTAGTAGATAAACCTGATATCCTTTGGACCATAGTGAATAAGAGAAACTTTGAGGTTGATTTCAAAACAAAGAGTTTCTTATTTATGTGTTTAAATGATAATCAATTGTTTTATGTTTATAACTATAAATATGCCAATTAAATATGGACACTCTTGGAATGATATGGAGTTACTCTAAGTTTCGAACAAGAGTAAATGAACACACGAGGAGAAGAACAAGAATGCTTCCTTCATAAGTGTCACTTTAAATTTAGAAATAATGGAAGTAATTGTTAGGTCTGGCATATTGTGATTAGCTGCATTTTGGAAAAACAAGTACTTTGGACAGATGTTAAACAAGATGTCCCGACATGTTGTTTCAACATTATAGCCTGACCAAGCTTAAATATCTTGTGATAATTAGTCTCTTTAATGTTTTATCTAAAGATTCCCTGAATATTTAGTCCATGTATATTATTGAGTGTTAGTCAAGGATGGTGGCTTTCTTAAAATCCATGGATAACAAGACATGGAAAGCTGTCATTAGAGGATTGGAACATCCTGTTGTGAATGACAAAGATGGGAAGGCTACTACTGAACTAAAACCTGAAGAGGACTGGTCTAAGGAAGAAGATGAATTGGCTCTTGGAAATTCCAAATCCTTGAATGCACTATTCAATGGGGTGGACAAAATATATTCAGGCTGATAAATACATATACTGTAGCTAAAGAAGCTTGGGAAATCCTCATAACTACTCCTGAAGGTACATCTAAAGTGAAGATGTCTAGACTTCAACTTCTCACCACCAGATTTGAGAATCTAAATATGAAATATGATTAGAATATTCATGATTTTCACATGAGTATTCTTGAAGTAGCTAATTCATCCAGTGCCTTGGGAGAAAGGATGTCAGAAGAAAAACTGGTGAGAAAAATTCTAAGGTCTCTACCTAAATTTTTTGACATGAAGGTCACAACTATTGAGGAAGCTCGGGACATCAACACTATGAGAGTAGATGAACTTATTCGGTCTCTCCAAACCTTTGAATTGGGCATTAATGACAGATTTGAAAAGAAAACCAAGAGCATAACATTTGTATCCAACACAAAAGATAAACAAAACCAATGTGACTTGGATACTGATGAAGGAATGACCAATGCTATAGTAATTCTGGGAAGACAATTCAAAAAGGTTCTAAAGAGAATTGACAGGAAGTCAAGACCAAATGTCAAGAACATCCCTTTTGTTATCAGGAATATTAATGATTTCCAAAAAAGAACAAGAACTGAAGAGAGATCCAATCAAGGTAAAGGAGTTCAGTGTCATGGGTGTGAAGGATTTAGACACATTAGAGTTGAATGTCCTACCTATCTCAAGAAACAAAAAAAAGGGATTGTCTATCTCCTGGTCTAATGAGGTAACTCTGAAAGTGAACCTGAGGATGAAGCTGATAAAAATGTTACTGCTCTAACTGGAAGATATGAATCTGATGAACATTATGAGGATCTGGTTGCATCCTACAGAGAACTCTGCATCAGAAGTGAAGAAGTATGCTAGCTGGGAGAAAAACAGAAAAAAATTATATCTCAAATGCAGGCTGAAAAAGAAGGATTTCAATTTACCATGTATGATCTCCAAAATGAGGTGATATTGTTGACTTCCAAGCTTGACAACATGACAAAAACTGTAAGAATACTAAACAAGGGATCTAATATGTTAGATGAAGTTTTACAAATTGGAAAAGCAGCTGGAGATCTGAGAGGGATTATCTTTAAATATCAATCTATGCATAGCCAATGAGAATCATATATGACCAACTTTGTTCTTCCACGGAGGGAGTTTAAATATGTTATGTTTAAACCTCTGGCTCAACATCATGCCAGTCATCAGAACTCCCAAACTAAAGGCATGTTATCTTGATGGAGATGTCATTATTGTGGAAAATATGGTCATATAAATCCCTTTTATTTCAAATTGTATGGTTATCCTAGGTATCCAACACAGGCTGGGGTTAATCAAAAGAAAGAGTGGATACCCAAGCCCATCAACACCAGCCTTATAGATCACACCTCTCTTGGAGCTTCAGCTCGAGAAGACTGGTATTTTGACAGTGGATGTCCCAGAAACAGGACAAATGTCAAGAAATTTCTTGAAAACATCAAGTCATACTCAATCGGCTATGTCATGTTTGGAGATGGTGCTAAAGGTGAAATTAAAGGGGTTGGAAAACTAGCCTGTACAGGACTCCCAAGTCTCGATAATGTCCTGTTGGTAAAAGGTCTAACTGCTAATTTGATTAGTATTAGTCAATTAGGTGATGAGGGTCTTAAAGTTAACTTCACAAAATCATAGTGTCTTATCACTAATGAGAAAAATGAAGTTCTAATGAAGGGTATCATGTCTAAGGACAACTGTTACTTATGGTATTCTAAAGAAACAAACTACACTTCCACATGCCTGATATCCAAAGAAGACGAAGTTAACATGTGGCACCAGAAACTTAGACATCTACGTTTGAAGGGCATGAAAAAGATTTTGTGAAATGAAGCCATCAGAGGTATTCCAAAACTCAAGATTGAAGAAGCTAAGATCTATGGTGAGTATCAAATTGGGAAGCAAACTAAGATGTCACATTCAAAGTTACAGCATCAGACGACTTCAAAAGTTCTGGACCTTCTTCATATGGACTTAATGGGGCCTATATAGGTTGAGAGCCTTGGAGGGAAAAGGTACGCCTATGTTGTTGTTAATTATTTTTCAATATTCATGTGGGTGAACTTCATCAAAGAAAAATCAAATGTCTTTGAGGTGTTGAAAGATCAATGTCAAAGGATTCAAAGAGAGAAGGAAAGTGAAATTATCAAGATTCAAAGTGACCATGGATTTTGCTCCTCAGAAGGTATTGGTCATAAGTTCTCCTCTCCTATCAGCCCTCAGCAAAACAAGGTTGTTGAACGCAAGAACAAAAATCTACAAGAGTCAGCTAGAGTCATGCTTCATAACAAGCATCTACCCTATCATTTTTTAGCTGAAACAATCAATAATGCCTGCTATATTCATAATAGAGTCACTATGCGAACCGATACCTCAGCTACTCTTTATTAATTATGGAAAGGAAGGAAGCCCACTGTCAAATACTTTCACGTTTTTGGAAGTAAATGCTACATCCTAGTTGACCATGAACAAAGAAGAAAGATGAATGCCAAGAGTGATGAAGGTATATTTCTAGGATTCTCTACAAACATCAGAGCCTATAAAATTTTTAATTCCAGAACCAAAGTCATGATGGAATCCATCAATGTGGTAGTGAATGACAACCTCTCAAAAAAAGGGACTGATGTTGATGTAGATGTTGGGATATCATCTCAACATATTAACTCACCTGAAAATGATGAAGTTATTGAATCTGACAGTGAATCAGGAGGCAATGAACCAACCAACCCCCAAGTCAACAAAAGTCCCTCCATCAGAATTCCGAAAGATCATCCAACAGATCTCATTATTGGAAACCTTAATGAAAGGGTCACCACTAGATCTAGAGATGTGATCTCAAATGCTTGCTTTATTTCTAAGTTTGAACCAAAAAATGTGAATGAAGCCTTGACTGATGAATTTTGGATCAATGCAATGCAAGAGGAATTAAGTCAGTTTATAAGAAATGAAGTATGGGACTTAGTTCCTAGACCTAAAGGAATGAATGTTATTGGAACAAAGTGGATCTACAAGAACAAATCTGATGAAAAAGGGATTGTAACCAGAAATAAAGCCAAACTTGTTGCTCAAGGATTCACTTAAATTGAAGGGGTCAATTTTGATGAAACCTTTGCCCCTGTTGCTCGCCTTGAATCAATGAGACTTCTATTTCTTTACTTAAATTCAAACTATTTCAAATGAATGTGAAAAGTGCCTTTCAAATGGGTACTTGAATGAAGAAGTCTATGTTGAACAACCCAGGGGGTTCATAGATCCCAACTTTCCAGATCATGTCTACAAACTAAGGAAAGCTCTCTATGGATTAAAGGAAGCACCTAGGGCTTGGTATGAAAGGCTCACTGAGTACCTTGTTAATAATGGATACAGGAAAGGAGGAACAGACAAAACACTGTTTGTTAAAGAAAAGCATGGTAGACTCGTGATAACTCAAATATATATTGATGACATTGTGTTTGGAGGGATATTAGACCAGATGGTAAAACATTTTGCCATGCAGATGAAATCTGAGTTTGAAATGAGTCTTGTTGGTGAATTGATATACTTTCTTAGGCTCCAAGACAAACAAATGGAATACACTATCTTCATCTCTCAAAGCAAGTATGCCAATAATATAGTGAAGAAGTTTGGCATGGAAAATGCTAGCCATAGAAGGACACCTGCACCAATTCATTTGAAACTAACCAAAGATGAAAAAGGTGTAAATATGGATCAAAGTCTATATAGGAGTATGACTGGTAATCTACTTTATCTCACAGCTAGCATACCTGACATTACATTTGTTGTAGGAGTTTGTGCTAGATATCAATTTGAACCCAAAATGAGTCATATTACTCAAGTGAAAAGGATTTTGAAGTATATCAATGGAACTGGTGAATATGGAATGTTGTATTCTCACAATGCAAACTCCTTGCTTACAAGATACTGTGATGCAAATTGGCCAGGCAGTGCTGATAATAGAAAAAGCACTTATGGAGGAGCATGTTTTTTCTTGGGAAATAATCTCATATCTTGGTTCAGTAAGAAGCAAAATAGTGTGTCCTTATCTACGGCTGAAGCTGAATATATTGTTGCATGAAGTAGTTGCTCTCAATTAATTTGGATGAAACAAATGCTAGAAGAATACAATGTCCAACAAGATGTCATGACATTGTACTGTGACAGCCTAAGTGTTATTAACATTTCCAAGAACCCTATTCAGCACAGTAGAATTAAGCATATTGATATCTTCCATCACTTTATCCTAGTGGAAGACAAAATTGTCACTCTTGAGCATGTAACTACTGAGAAGCAACTGGTAGATATTTTTACTAAAGTTTTAGATGCAAATCAGTTTGAAAAATTAAGGGGAGAATTGAGCATTTGCATGCTTGAAGAATTATAGCAATTCCTGAAGTGGAGATATGGAAATCAAATTTTCTCTTCCTTCCACTTAATTGTGCACAAAACTCAAAGTATATTATTACAACCTTTTCTTATTTTCCCAATACTACACCCTAGCCACTTTCACGCTACCTTCTCCATTCTCTCTCTCAAACTTGTTCTCAGACACCTTCATCTCTCCATCTCCTATCTACCAAAAACCTCCAAAATATCACACCCTTTTATCTTCACTCAAAGAAAAAACTCCAAAGAATAATCAAACCCTAAAAATATTAGCACTGAGATAGATCTCTCTGATGTCATTAGTGGTGTTATTCCCCTCTCGATCCTCTCTGTGCATGCAACTCCCATGAGAAAGGCTATAACTTCATCTTCAAGGAAAGGCAAGCCTTCTAAAGTAATTACCTTTTCCTCTCCCTCCATGACTCTAGAAATATGAATGATCCTGAACCCCTTACTATAGTGAAGAAACCTCAGTGCATGACTAGTCTGTATCTCGATCCCATATGCATTGAACCTAATGTTGATATTGAAGGTGAGAAAAACAAGAAAGGGGGGTTTGAATTGTTTTGGAAAATAAGCGCTTTTTCAAAATGAAAATCACACAAGGAATTTATACTGGTTCGCTTATAACACAAAGCTACTCCAGTCCACCCGGCCAAGGTGATTTCGCCTTCAACAAGGACTTAATCCACTAATCTTGAAAGATTGATTACAAACAACGTCTAAGAGAAAGATCTCTTAGTCCTCTCAAGTATACAGACTGCGTAGAGTCACTTGAGGAAATACAACAAAGATAAAGACTTGTGTAATCTAGAGTGCTTCTAAGATAAGCAAATATTACAACAGTAAGAACAAAGTGTTTCACGTTTTTAAGCAAAAGCTTTTTGAAGATTGAGAGAATAACACATTTTTATGTGTGTTGATGTTTCAGTATAAGCTTATGTTATTAATGTTGATTTGCAGTCCTTTATATATAGGAGTGAAGTAGTCGTTGAAGGTGATGGCCAATAATTTGAATTAATGCCATAACTTATATAGCTTCTTGCCAAGACAACTTTCTCTCCTCGAATGACTACTTTCCAAATATAGTTCCTTTTCATTTGAATTTGGAGTTTAACGTCTCTTTCTGTATTAGGAAATCCATTTCCAAGCCTTTATTTGAAGTTAACGTTACTCTTTCTTTATTAGGAAATCCAAGATCTGAGTCTTCGTGTTTCCAGGATTCTTGGAATCTTGCTATCTAACTTCTGATGTTGATCTCTTTTGAGTTCTGATGGTTTCTTCAGATAGCACTGAGAGCTTCAGGAATTTGTTCAGAGTCAGAACTTCTAGAGTGTACTTCTTGTTCAGATGCTTCTGATATTTTGCTGTTTTGCTCAGAGTTAGACTTTCTTGAACGTGTTTCTACTTCAGATGCTCCTGGTCTTCTGATAATTTGTATCTGATATGATTCTATATCTGATGATTTCTTCCTTCTTTCCTTAGAACTCTGCACACTTAGAGACTTTTCGTTAGGGTGCCATTTTTGGTTTCATCCTTTGTTATCATCAAAATCATGGAATCTGTTGTAGAACAATTTTTGTTCTTACAATCTCCCCCTTTTTGATGATGACAAAACAAACTTAATTAGCAGATGAAACATAAACAATATCAGATCAGATAGACAAGAGCTCCCCCTGAGATAGGCTAGGGAGTTCAGAAGTTCTTACCAGAGCTTCCAAGCAATGAGGTTTCTTGATACCTTCTGCAATTTCTTAAGTCTAGTGTTAGATAAATTTATTTTTAAGAAAAATATGTTGCAGAGTGCTTAAGGTATTTAGATAGTATTTTCATCAGAGCTATTAATGACTTCTCCCCCTTTTTGTCAGAATCAAAAAGACATAGCAAAAAAAAAAAAATTCAAGAGAAAAACATTGAATTCAGATAAAAAGGCAACAGAGACAAGGTCAAAAAGAACAAGTAAACATCAGAAACAAAGAAGGCAAAAACAATAAGCAAACAAAATCCTAAGTGCCTAGGGGTTGGGAGGCGGAGGCATTCTCTGAAGCAATTGAGCTAGCATGTTCTGAATGTTGTCGTTGATAGTGTCTTGTTTATCCATTCTGGCACGGAGTTCCTTCTGATCTTTCTTCAGTTCTTCCAGCGTCTGGAGAACCATAGGAACAACTGATGAGGACTCCCCCTGAGTCAGAGCCTGATGTGCTTCAGCAGCAGCCTTTGCTTCAGCTTCGGCAGCAGCCTGTGCTTCAACTTCGGCAGCAGCAGCAGCATCGGCCAGAGCTTTAGCTTCAGCTTCCTTTTCCCTTAGGATTTCAGCTTCCCTTGCTCTTTCTTCCTCCAGCCTTCTGGCTTCCTCTTCAGCTTCTCTAGCAAGTCTCTCCTGTAGTCTTGCATCAGCATCTCTGATGTAGCCATTTCTGACTTGCTCAGAGATGTTCTTCAGTTTAAAAGCCTCAGAGGTCATCCAGCCAATGACTCTGTTCTAGTGTGTCCTTACAGAGTCAGGATCATCACTAACTTCAGAGTTAATGGTCAGAGACTTGACCTTTTGTACTGAAGCCCCTGCGACCAGCATTATGGCTTCCTCAAGGGTAGGTACGGAAAGGTTAGTTTCAGAGGTTTGAGGTGAAGAGGTTGGAGGACTGAGGTTTAATGTTACAAGTTCAGGTTCAGCTTCAGGTTCAGGTTCAGCGGAGGTGTTTGGAGGGGTGATATCAGAGGTGTGGAGGTCAGAGGGTTGAGTTTCAGAAGGTTGGTCTTCAGAAGGGATGTTGGTTGTTTGTTCTGGGGGAGGTGAAGTTACTTCAGATTGTGTTGGTTGTTGTGAAGCGAGGTTTTGAGCCTGAATTTGGGCTAGGGTTGGAGAGTTAGGGTCAGAGTATTCTGGGTCAGAGGAGAGGTTAAGGTATGGAGGTAATTTTGGGGCTGAAGATGATGAAGAGGAAGTGGTAGTGTGAGCAAGATTAAAATTGGGTAGAGGTTGTGAGGTTCTGGTTGTAGAAGGTGGGGTTTCAGAGGATGTGTATATAGGTGGTGTTGGGAGAGGATTAGAAGAAGCCATAAGATGTTCAGAGGGAATAGAGGGAGCAGACGTACCAGTAGTTACTTGCAGAGGCGCTGGAGATCTGGTTCCAGAAGTTTCTCCTAGCCTTACTCTCTTTGCCTTTGAAGACTTCTTTGAAGAGGGACCTCTTTTGAACCTAACAAAATCTTCTTCTGAATCTAGACAATCATCCAGTCTGAAGTCAGAGATGTCGACTCCTTCATCCTTCAGACGCTGCATATAGAAGAGGATAGCGTCTTTGGGTTCATTCTTGAAGAACCTTGCAAGACCATGGGGCAGCTTCCTCTGATATTTCAAGGCGTCCCAGGAGGTGTCCATCGTGGGTCTGACTTGAATCTTCTTCAAGATTCCCATGCTCTTGAGATTTCTGGCGTTCAGAGGCCTTCCAGTATCTATTGCCAGATCTTCCATAAGCTTGTTCTTCTCCAGATGATCTACAAGCCCATTTTCGATGAAGACATCAGACAGAAGTCTTCCCAGGGGGATGTAGGTTCTGGCTTTCATGTTGTTTCTTGTCTCCCTTACAGAGTCTCTGAGATATCTGAAGAGTAGTGCAGGAAGGCAGAGCTTCAAACCCTTGTGAATGCAATACAGAATGCACTTCTGATCTGTATTGATGTAGTCAGAGGAGTTTGATGCTGGGCGATGATGAATGGTTCCCAGAATGATCTTGAGCCATACTCTGAGGTTCTGATGAAGTTCTTTGTTCTTTGAAGGATTGCCTTCAGTGTTGAGTTTGAAAATGGTTGGATTAATTTCCTGAGCAACGCGCCTTGACCTAGGGTTGATGTTGTAGATCCTTATTCCTCCATCTTTCTCCATGTTCAGTAAAGAAGCAATTGACTTTTCAGTAATCACTATCTTTACCCCCAATACGTAGGAGACGATGAAATGGTCATCATCGTCAGCAAATCTCCAGAATTCTTTGATGAGATTTGGGTAAACAGGGCCATAAAGCCTTTGGAAGTAGTTTTCCCACCCTTGTAGACGGAGTTCTTCAGTAAGATCTACTCCATTTCTCTTCATGTTGTCGAAGTCCACCAGTGTTTCACATAACACTTCCAGTCCCTCAAAGGGAGTTGCTAGGTTGATATGAGGTTGACGATCAAGAACATGGGGTTCCTTGTACACTGGAGTAATGGAAACGCCTGTAACTGTTGGAGTGGAAATGCTTGAACTTTGGGCTGTGGCGTTGGATTCCATTTGTTGAGAAAAATTGAAGACTTGTTGTTGTTGAGCATCCATAGTTGATGAAGAAAAAGATGAAGATGAAGAGTTTGTAGAAATGCTTCAGAGAGGGTTTGAGAGTGAGTGAGAGTGATAAGTGTGTGAAATGTGAGAGGAGTGTTTAAATACCCTAAACGAAAAACACATGCAAAACGACACACAATTCAGCGTTGGCACAAAACACAAGTTAGCACGCTTGGGGGAAAAATGATTAAGGCTCATTAATGAATGTCTAATCCCAACAGTATGCACACTGCTCGAGGAGATCTTAAACGTTTGCCCTTTGATTTTTCTTCTGGACAGTTGTCTAGAAGTTCTAGGGTTAGACGCTAAGTACTCCACGTGTTTTGATGTATCTGATCTTCAGGAATACCAAAGGATTGGTTCCTGGAGATTTCTAACTCAGATATCTTCTTAACTGGTAGAAGTATCAGAGTCAGAGGCAGAAGCACATTTGTTGATGTCAGAGTCTCATTTTACATCTTCAGAGCCATACTTCATTCGGGGCAATTTTGAATGTTCAGATTTTCTAAGATAAAAAGAAATCTATCTTCAGCTAGAGGCTGAGTAAAGATATCTGCCCATTGATGATCTGTATCAATGAACTTCAATGTTACTATCCCTTTCTGAACATAGTCTCTGATAAAATGATGTTTTATTTCAATGTGTTTAGCTCTGGAATGTAGAATGGGATTCTTACTTAGACAAATGGCAGCAGTATTATCACAGAAGATAGGAATGTTACTTTCGAAGATTTGCAGATCGTCTAACTGATTCTTCATCCAGAGCATCTGAGTTGTGCACAGTGATGCTGAGATATATTCTGCTTCTGCAGTAGATAGAGCAATAGTTGACTGTCTCTTGCTAGCCCAGGATATCAGATTGTTTCCCAGAAGCTGGCAATTTCCAGATGTGCTTTTTCGTTCTAATCTATCTCCTACATAATCTGCATCACAGTAACCCGAAAGTCTATACTCTGATGTTTTCTCATACATCAGGCCCAGGTTAGGAGTTCCTTTTAGATACTTGAGAATTCTCTTAACTGCTGTTAAATGAGATTCTCTAGGATCTGATTGGAATCTGGCACAGAGACAAACACTAAAGAGAATATCAGGACGAGTAGCAGTCAGATAGAGAAGAGAGCCTATCATACCTCGATAGAGCTTCTGACAAACCTTTTTGCTTACTTCTTCCTTTTCAAGAATGCACGTCGGATGCATGGGAGTTTTTGCAGAGTTGCAGTCAGCCATATCAAATTTATTTAGAACATCTTTAATGTATTTGCTTTGATGAATGTATGTAACTTCTGAAGTTTGGTTAATTTGAATTCCCAGAAAGAACTTTAGTTCTTGCATTAAGCTCATTTCAAATTCTGCCTGCATTAACTCAGAGAATTCTTGACAAACAGAGGCGTTAACTGAACCAAAAATAATATCATCAACGTATATCTGGCATATCATGAGATCATTGTTAAGGTTCTTACAGAAGAGTGTGGAGTCAACTTTCCCTCTGATAAAATTGTGTTCCAGAAGAAAATTGCTTAAACGTTCATACCAAACTCTGGGAGCTTGTTTAAGTCCATATAAAGATTTTTTAAGTTTAAAAACATGTTCTGGAAAATTTGGATTTTCAAAACCTGGAGGTTGGTTGACATACACTTCTTCTTAAATATAACCATTAAGGAATGCACTCTTGACATCCATTTGATATAATTTGATAGAGTGGTTTATAGCAAAAGATACAAGAAGACGAATAGATTCTAACCTTGCGACTGGAGCAAAGGTTTCATTATAGTCAATACCTTCTTGTTGACTATAACCTTGAGCTACCAGTCGAGCTTTATTTCTGACGACTTCTCCTTTCTCATTCAGCTTGTTTCTGAATACCCATCTGGTTCCAATAATGTGAGTGCCTCTGGGCTTTGGAACAAGATCCGAGACATCATTCTTTGTGAATTGATCTAATTCTTCTTGCATGGCTGAAACCCAGTCGTTATCTTGAAGTGCTTCATCACAGGACGTAGGCTCAATCAGAGACACTAGTCCCAGAGGAGTATCTTCAGAGGTCCTGAAGGTAGATCTGGTTCTGACAGGTTCGTCCTTGTTTCCCAGAATCAAATCTTCAGATACGTTGATACGACTTTTGACTTTCTTTGGGATTTCTGGAGATTTAATTTCTTCAGAGTTCTGAGTGACAGTTGCTTCTGGAGTTTTATCAGATCCTGCAAGAGTGATTTCTAAATCTGCAAAATTTTCAACTAGCTTTGACTTTTCAGGGTCAAGCTTATCATCAAATCTGACATGAATTGATTCTTCCACAATTTTGGTTTCTGTGTTGTATACTCTGTAGCCTTTAGAGCGTTCTGAGTATCCTAACATAATACCTTTCTGTGCTTTGGAATCGAACTTGTTCAGATGTTCTTTAGTGTTTAAGATAAAGCAAGAACATCCAAAAGGATGAAAATATGAAATGTTTGGTTTTCTTCCTTTACACAGTTCATAGGGAGTCTTTTCCAGAATATGTCTTATAGAGATTCTATTCTGAATGTAACACGCTGTATTTACAGCTTCTGCCCAAAAGTGCTTTGCCACATTAGTTTCATTGATCATGGTTCTGGCCATCTCTTGGAGTGTCCTATTCTTCCTCTCTACAACTCCATTTTGTTGTGGAGTTCTAGGACAGAAGAAATCATGGGATATTCCATTAGAGTCAAATAATTCCTCAAAATCTTTGTTTTCAAATTCCCCACCATGATCACTTCTGAATCTAATAATTTTAGAGTCAAATTCTTTTTTGCACTTTGGAGCAGAAACTAGTGAATACAGAGTGAGACTTACTCTTGTGCTTTAGGAATTTCACCCATGTCCAGCGGCTATAATCATCAACAATGACTAGTCCATACTTCTTTCCATTTACTGATGCTGTTTTCACAGGACCAAATAAGTCAATGTGGAGAAGTTCCAGAGGCTTAGAGGTAGAAACAACATTTTTCTTTTTGAAAGACATTTTTGAAAATTTTCCTTTCTGACATGCCTCACATAGAGCATCTGAAGAAAACTTTAGTTTAGGTAGGCCTCTGACTAACTCGACTTTATTTAGCTGAGAAAGTTTCCTCATGCTAATGTGGCCCAAGCGTCTATGCCATACCCATTGCTCTTTATGAACCGACATCAGACATTTAACATTTTGTTCTTTTAAATCAGAAAGATTAATTTTATAAATGTTGTTTTTCCTCTTGCCTGTGAAAAGGACAGAGCCATCGTTCTGATTAATGGCTTTACATGTTTTTTGATTAAAGATTACATCATAACCGTTATCACTTAATTGACTTATGGATAACAAGTTATGCATTAATCCTTCTACGTAAAGGACATCAGATATAGAGGGAAGAGTACCATTACCAATAGTTCCGGAGCCTCTGATCCTTCCTTTCTGATTTCCTCCGAAGCCTACAAACCCAGCGTCTTTAAGTTCCAGACTTCGGAACATAGACTTTCTTCCCGTCATGTGTCGCGAGCATCCAGAGTCCAGGTACCATGACTGGTGTCTGAACTTTGCTGCATAGGATATCTCTTCAGATTCTTCATCTGAGCTGCTCCTGGATGTGGTAGCCATAAGTGCCACGTTGGCCTGTTCATCAGAGTCAGATTCTGATGACCCGGATTCACTATCATCCCAGGTAGCCATTAATCCTTTCTTTGTCCTGAAGGTATTTTTCTTGAAGCTTTCTTTTCTAGAATTGTCTTTCTTTAGCTTGGGGCATTCATTCCTGTAGTGACCTGTTTCTTTACATTCATAACAAGTAATATCTTTGTTAGTTTTACCTTTTGAGGTTGATTCTGATCGATCCCCTCTGGGTCTTTGTCTTCTGAAGTTGTTGTTCCTCTTTTTCCAGAGTTGTTTAACTCTTCTGGTCAGGAGGGACAATTCTTCTTCATCATCAGAATCTTCTGGTTCAGAGTCATCAGTATCTTCAGTTTCTGCCTGGAGAGCTTTGGTTCTGTCAGGTTTGCGTCTTTCATATCTGGACTTTAATGCTACAGACTTGTTCCTTTTCTGAGGCTCATATTCCTCTAGTTCCATCTCATGGCTTCTGAGGGAACTGACAAGTTCTTCAAGACTGATATTGTTCAGATCCTTTGACAGCTTCAGAGCAGTAACCATGGGTCTCCATTTCTTTGGCAGACTTCTGACTATCTTTTTGACGTGGTCTGCAGTTGTGTATCCTTTGCCTAGAACCTTGAGACCTGCAATCAGAGTTTGGAATCTAGAGAACATTGCCTCTATGGCTTCATCATCTTCCATTTTGAAAGCTTCATATTTCTGGATAAGTGCCAGAGCCTTTGTTTCTTTGACCTGAGAGTTTCCTTCATGAGTCATCCTCAGAGAGTCAAGTATGTCTTTGGTTGTTTCTCTGTTGGTGATCTTTTCATACTCGTTGTAAGATATAGCATTGAGGAGTATGGTTCTGGCCTTGTGATGATTTTTGAAAACTCGCTTCTGATCATCTGACAACTTACTTCTGGGAACTTCAGCTCCATCCTCTGTGACAAGAGGTTTGTATCCATCTGTGACAATGTCCCAGAGATCAGCATCATAGCCTAGAAAGAAACTTTCAATTCTATCTTTCCAGTAATCGAATTTCTCTCCATCAAAGACAGGAGGCTTAGCATTGTAACTATCCTTTTCAGTTGTGTGAGCCATAGTTTTTCTCGTTCTGGATCTCTCTACACTGTTAAGTGTTTGATTAGAAAATCAATAACAGAGCCGGAGCTCTGATACCAATTGAAGGTGAGAAAAACAAGAAAGGGGGGTTTGAATTGTTTTGGAAAATAAGCGCTTTTTCAAAATGAAAATCACACAAGGAATTTATACTGGTTCGCTTATAACACAAAGCTACTCCAGTCCACCCGGCCAAGGTGATTTCGCCTTCAACAAGGACTTAATCCACTAATCTTGAAAGATTGATTACAAACAACGTCTAAGAGAAAGATCTCTTAGTCCTCTCAAGTATACAGACTGCGCAGAGTCACTTGAGGAAATACAACAAAGATAAAGACTTGTGTAATCTAGAGTGCTTCTAAGATAAGCAAATATTACAACAGTAAGAACAAAGTGTTTCACGTTTTTAAGCAAAAGCTTTTTGAAGATTGAGAGAATAAAACGTTTTAATATGTGTTGATGTTTCAGTATAAGCTTATGTTATTAATGTTGATTTGCAGTCCTTTATATATAGGAGTGAAGTAGTCGTTGAAGGTGATGGTCAATAATTTGAATTAATGCCATAACTTATATAGCTTCTTGCCAAGACAACTTTCTCTCCTCGAATGACTACTTTCCAAATATAGTTCCTTTTCATTTGAATTTGGAGTTTAACGTCTCTTTTTGTATTAGGAAATCCATTTCCAAGCCTTTATTTGAAGTTACCGTTACTCTTTCTTTATTAGGAAATCCAAGATCTGAGTCTTCGTGTTTCCAGGATTCTTGGAATCTTTCTATCTAACTTCTGATGTTGATCTCTTTTGAGTTCTGATGGTTTCTTCAGATAGCACTGAGAGCTTCAAGAATTTGTTCAGAGTCAGAACTTCTAGAGTGTACTTCTTGTTCAGATGCTTCTGATATTTTGCTGTTTTGCTCAGAGTTAGACTTTCTTGAACGTGTTTCTACTTCAGATGCTCCTGGTCTTCTGATAATTTGTATCTGATATGATTCTGTATCTGATGATTTCTTCCTTCTTTCCTTAGAACTCTGCACACTTAGAGACTTTTCGTTAGGGTGCCATTTTTGGTTTCATCCTTTGTTATCATCAAAATCATGGAATCTGTTGTAGAACAATTTTTGTTCTTACAGATATGTCTAAAGATTGTCCTGTTATGACAAATGTAATGGAAGATGTTGAATTCTCTGAAACTAGCAATATACCTATATTTGTAACTACCTTGAGTAAATCGAGCATGATCGTTGCTGATAGAGATGATGTTAATAAGAATATTCATGTGTTAATCTCTCAAGTGTTGAGGATTGACCCAAAGAGAAATGTTGTGCCAGATGTCTCCACATCCTTGGCCTAACCTAATACCATTATTGAAAACCCCAGAGATAAACTTGATGTGAATGCACCTACTCTTTCTCTTGAGAAATCACAAGACAAAGAAAGGTTTGGAAAAATGACTAATGAGTTGGGTGACAAAGATAAAAACCTTGTTGAGAAAAATGATCAACCCACTGACATTATTAATGTTGCGGAACTAGACTCTAATGATGTTCCTATTGGGAAAAAACTGGCTCCTGGTGTAGCTAAAAGGTTGAAGAACAGAAAAGGCCAAGTTGTTGGATCCTCCAACACACCCTTCAAATCTGTCAAGAATAAAGAAAGTGTTGGTCCCATAAAAAGACGGAGCAAGGTGGTGAGTCCTGTATCTAAGAAGAAATCTCTAAAAAGGAAGGAAGTTCCCTCTGAGTCTAGTGAATCTGATCATGATATTGAACACAATGTTCAGTACATCATCTCTACTTCCAAAAAATAAGCCTCATGGAAGAAGATACCAGCTAATATTTCTGAAGTTCCACTTGACCACATTTCATTTCACTCTGTGGAGAATGTTGAAAAATGGAAATTTGTTTATCAAAGAAGGTTAGCACTGGAAAGGAAATTGGGGAAAGATGTTTTTGAATGTAAAGAGGTGTTGAGTCTGATTCAAGAAGCTAGATTAATGAAAACTATAATAGGTTTTGGTAAGTGCGATGAAATACTTGTCAAGGAATTTATTATGAACATCTCCATGGAGTGTGACAACAAGAGGAGCAAGGAGTTTAGAAAGTGTATGTCAGAGGAAGATGTGTGGATTTTCTTCTGAAATAATCAACAGGTTTCTGGGTAGAAGTGAAGAAGAACAAGGTGAAATTGAAGTCTCTGATAGTGTCATCTACAGAGACATTAATGCTAAGCAAGTGAAGGAATGGCCAAGGAAAGGGAAACTGTATGCTAGTGTCATAAGTTTCAAGTATGTTGTTCTCCACAGAATTGGAGTTGAAAATTAGGTTCCACCCAATCACACCTCCAATATAGCTATTGGTCTAGGTAAGTTTATCTATATTGCTGGGACCAAGTCAATTTTTGATTTTGGATCCTGGATCAAACTATGAATCATGCTGCCTCTTATGCTGTGAAAATGCAAATAGCTTTTCCATCATTGATCTGTGGGGTGATCCTGAGTCAACACCCTAGTATCTTAATCAACTCTGACAGTACATACAAAAGGGACCCTCCTCTCTCATTGCATTATAGGTTATTCACTTGGAAACATGTCCCAGACTTTGTCATGACATCTGGACAGACTCTTTGAAGGCCTACTAACAGAACAGGCATCATAGCATAGCTGAAAAATACTTGCAAGACCTTGGATCAAACTATAAAAAGTTGTACTGAAAGGAAAAGCAAGATTGAAATGTTGATTAAGGCCTTATCTGAAGAAGAAGGCGGTTTGAAAATTGATGGAACAAATGAAGAAGAAGAAAATGAAGATTGGTCTGATGCAAGTGATGATGAAGATGCTACCATCAGCGATGAGGATTGAAGTTCTCTAGTTCTTGTTTGTGTTGGTTATTCTTCTATTTCTTTTGTGGGTTGTGGCATGGATAATTTTTTGTGCAGTTTAAAAGTGCTCTTGGGTTTGTTTGGTTTGTAAACTCTCTTGACTTTGTTTTGCTAACATTGTTGTTTTGGTTAGCATGGTTTTTGTCAACTTTATGGAAAAAAAGGGGAGTAGGTATGTGTACGTATGTGTATTGTTGTTTCTTGTAGTGTGTTCTGCGTTCTGCCTCTTAGTCACTCTTGCTCCTTAAGGGGAAGCATGTGCATGTATGAAGGGGGAGTAACCCTTGGGGTAACTCAGCCCATGCGCCTAATACTTGTATTTATATCTTTCATGATGTTCTTGAGATCGGGAACAATGTCCTGGCATCCTGTCTAAAAGGAATATCTTTCATCATATTATACAGTATGAGGCATGTTGTTTGATGTGTCTGCCTCTGGTGTTTTGTGTGAAAAAGGATGTCGTATGCTTTCTTGCTAATGTATATCCTTGTTTCTAATCCTCTTACATATTGGTCGTTGAAAAGATTGTTTTAGCCAAAAAATTCCAAAGGGGGAGATTGTTAGGTCTGACATATAGTGATTGGCTGCATTTTGGAAAAATAAGTATTTGGGACATATGTTAAACAAGATGTCCTGACATGTTGTTTCGATATTACAAAATGACTGAGCTTAAAAATCTTGTGAGATTTAGTCTCTTTAATATTTTATCTGAAGATTCTATGAAGATTTAGTCCACATATATTAATGAGTGTTTTCCTTGTACCTAAAAAATATTGTGTCTTGACTTATATACGTAGTAACGATGTCAATACATTTTAGGAAACATCTGATTTGATTGAGATGATTTCTTCAAAAGATTGTGCAGACATCTTGGATCTGCTGCAAATCAAGACCGAAGCCCATGCCTCTTCACTGCTATTTAGAGAGAGGTCATAAACCTAAGAAAGTATCGAAGCAGTGCAATATATTGTTATCATTAGGGTTTCGTATGTGTGCTTTGTGTGAGCCATTTGAGTATCTCCTCGATACTTGAATTGGAATTGTGTATTGAGTTGTAACGAACAATCCCTCATAAGCTTTTAAGCAAGAGAGGATTGAGTTTGTCAGTTGTTTGTTGTCGTGTGGTTAAGGGAAGTGAGAGGGATCACATATCTAGGAGTGTCCTAGATAGAAACTTCCACAAGTAGAGATTTTTAGAATAAGGTTTTGATTTTGCAACATATATCTAAGTTTTGATGATAACAAAGAATGAAACAATTTGGTACCCTAATATGTTTCTTAAGTGTGTAGTCTTCTAAGTTAAAATGACTATGAGGAAACAACTATCTGACATTCGCACCAGTCCAAAAAAGTTGAACCAGCATAAAGAGAAATTAGATCTGACTCCAATGCATCTGAGGAAATAATGACCTAAAGAATTTGAAGTTGTAGTCCAACACTGATATATGAAGACTCTGCAAGAATATCTGAAGACTCTACAAGAATAACTGAAGACTTTACAAAAAAAATCTGAAGACTCTGTAAGAATATCTGAAGACTCTGCAAAATAATATCTGAAGATTGCAAGGTATATCTGGACTCTAGCTCAAATACTCTGACATTCTCACTCTGATACACATTCAACACTCTATTTGATATCACCAGATTAGAAACTTACTCTGCAAGTATTCAAAGTGTAGTACAATTCCTTATAAGAAAACAATGGATTATGTCAAAGACTGCTATGGAAATGAAAAGATAGTTACTACTATTAACTCCAATAGCTGGCACGAAACCTCCATTGATTTCCCTCAATCGGTATAATCTCTAAAGCTATATAAAGGCCTTCTCACAACCTGCTGAAGACATCTTGGTACCCAACAACATTTTTCATATCTTCTACTATCATTGTTGTAATATTCAGTTTCCATACAAGAGTTGTTGCTCAAAATTGGGTGGTTGTTATTGTTCTCAAAGTGTGTTTATAGTGCTTGTCTAGAAGCATTGAGTCAAACACTTGTAATTCAAGAAATTGGTTGTAATTCCTCAAGTGACTTGTTTAGGTCTGTAGACTTGAGAGGGCTAAGAGATTGTTAAACCCTTAGACGATTTTGTAATCTGTTGAGATTAGTGGATTAAGTCCTTATTGAAGGTGAAATCACCTTGGCCAGGTGGACTGGAGTAGCTTTGAATTTCAAGCGAACTAGGAAAAATTCTTCGTGTTGTTAGCATTTATTTTGTGTGTGTTGTGTTGCAAAAGTTTTAATTACTGTGAAAACAATTCAACCCCCCCCCCCCCACTTTATTGTTTTTCTCTACATTCAATTGGTATCAAAGCTTTGGCTATGTTATTGATTTTTGAATCGAATACTTAATTGTGTAGAGATACCCAGGGTGACAAAAACTTCATGGCTGACACAAATGAAAGAGATAGCTACAACGCAAAACCTTCAGTTTTTGATGGAGAAAAATTTGACTACTGGAAAGACAAAATTGAAAGTTTCTTCCTAGGCTACGATGCTTATCTATGGGATATGGTTACAAATGCTTATGAGATACCCAACTCTGAACTTAGTATTCGTATTCCAAGAAGAAGAATGAATGATGATTAGAAGTGTGATTTCAAGAATCACCATAAAGCAAGAACCATTACGTTAAACTCTATCTACTACAACGAGTACGAGAAGATAACCAGTAGGGACACAACTAAAGATATCTTTGAGTCCTTGAAAATGACTCACGAAGGAAATAATCAAGTTAAAGAGACTAAGGCTCTAGCCTTAGTCCAGAAGTATGAAGCCTTCCGAATAGAAGATGATTAAGCTATTGAAGTGATGTTCTCAAGGTTCCAAACCTTAGTTGCAGAACTCAAGGTTCTGGATAAAGGATATACTACAATAGATCACATCAAGAAGATAATCAGAAGTCTTCCCAAGAAGTGGAGACCTATGGTTACTGCTCTGAAGTTATCCAAGGACCTGAAAAACATAACTCTTGAAGAACTTATTAGCTCCCTCAGAAGTCATGAAATAGAGCTTGAAAAAGATGAACCTCAGAAGAAAAGCAAATATGTTACTCTTAAGTCTAGATCAGAAAGAAGAAAGCCAGGAAGGAACAAAGCCTTCCAAGCTGAAGAGGAAGGAGATGATGACTCTGAGAGTGAAGATTATGATGATGAAGAAGAATTATCTTTTCTTTCTATAAGAATCAAACAACTCTGGAGAAAAAGACAAAACAACTTCAAAAGGCCCAGACAGAAGGGAGAACGTCCAGATTCAACCTCCAGAGGCAGACCCAACAAGGAAGTGATGTGTTATGAATGCAAATAGCCTGGACACTACATAAATGAATTTCCAAAGCTAAAGAAGGATACCTCTAGAAAGGAAAGCTTCAATAAGAACTCTTTCAAAGAAAAGAAGAAAGGACTCATGGAAACATGGGACGACTCTGAATCTGAAGCTTCAGAATCTGATTCTAAAGAGGAGCAAGCAAACGTAGCATTCATAGCCACTACCTCTAGAAGTTCATCTCAAAGAGATTCTGACTTTGAAGAGGTATTCTCTGACTTTTCTCCTTCTGATTTGGAGGCCTGTTTGTCAGAATCCCTAAGCTTGTATCAGAAGCTTCGACAGAAATTCAAGAACCTAAAAAAGGTTCAGGAAGAGACTGTTCAAGAATGTGATAAGCTTGGGAAAGAAGTTTCTGAACTCAAAGAAAATAATTTTATTCTTGAAAGATAAAAATAATTTTCAACCAAGAAATGTTTAAAACATGAAGAAACTCTTTTTAAAGCTCCACCCACTTCTGACACTATCATATACAAATATGAAAAAGCTTTTTAGAAATTTCTAAACAACGGTCTTGAAAGAAGAAAAATGGCTTCTATGATCTATGGTGTTAGTCATAATAAGAAAAGAGGAATTGGTTATGACTCTAATGAAGATGATCAAAAACCTTCTATAGAAAACAAATCAAAATCCCCTTTTTCTTATCATTATACACCTACACAAACACAGAAGTTTAGTAATGCTAGAAAACCCAAAGTTTTTAGAAACTCTGGGAGAACTAATCCTAAAGGACCCAAACGATTTTGGGTACCAAAAGATAAAATAGTGTATGTTGTCGATATCTTATGCAGCAGAGTTAAAACACCAGTCATGGTACCTAGACTCTGGATGCCCACGACTCATGATGAGAAGAAAGCATATGTTCCAAAACCTAAAACTTAAAGATGTCGGTTTCGTAGGCTTTGGAGGAAATCAGAAAGGAAGAATCAGAGGATCTGGAACAGTTGGTAACAGACCTCTTCCCTATATTTCTGATGTCCTTTATGTTGAGGGATTAATGCATAATTTATTATCCATAAGTCAATTAAGTGATGACGGTTATGATATTATCTTTAATCAAAAAATGTGCAAAGTTGTTAATAAGAAAAATGGCACAGTCCTTTTCACTGGAAGAGGAAAAACAAAATTTATAAAATAAAACTTCCAGATTTGAAAAATCAAAACGTAAAATGCTTGATATCTGTAAATGAGGAGCAATGGGTGTGGCATATACGCTTGGGTCACATTAGCTTGAGGAGGATTTCTCAGCTAAATAAACTTGAGTTAGTCAGAGGCCTACCTAAGCTGAAGTTTTCTTCAGATGCTCTTTGTGAAGCATGTCAGAAAGGGAAGTTTTCTAAAACCACTTTCAAAACCAAAAATGTTGTTTCTACCTCCAAACCTATATAACTTCTACACATTAATCTTTTTAGACCTGTTAAGATAATGTCAGTCAATGGTAAGAAGTATGGACTTGTCATTGTTGATGATTATAGTCGTTGGACATGGGTGAAATTATTAAGGCACAAGAATGAGTCACATTCTGTGTTCACCAGTTTCTGTTCAAAAGTGCAAAATGAATTTGACTCTAAAATCATTAGAGTCAGAAGTAATCATGGTGGCGAATTCGAAAACTAACTTTTTGAAGAACGTTTTGACTCTGATGGAATATCCCATGATTTATCCTATCCTAGAACTCCGCAACAAAATGGAGTTGTAGAAAGGAAGAATAAGACTCTCCAAAAAATGGCCAAAACCATGATCAATGAAACTAGTGTAGCTAAGCACCGCTAGACAAAAGCTGTGAATATAACATGTTACATTCAGAATAGAATCTCTATTATACCTATTCTAGAGAAGACTCCTTATGAACTGTGCAAGGGAAGAAAACTCAACATTGCTTATTTTCATCCTTTCGGATGCTATTGTTTTATTCTGAATACTAAAGATAATTTGAACAAGTTTGACTCTAATGAACAAAAGTGTATTATGTTAGGATACTCAGAACGTTCTAAAGGATATCAAGTATGCAATATAGAAACATAAATTATGGAAGAATCAATACATGTCAAATTTGATGACAAGCTTGACTATGAAAAGTCAAAGCTAGTTGAGAGATTTGCAGATCTGGAGATCACACTTGCAGGTTCTGACGAAAAGACCAAAGAATATGAAGAAGTAGAAAGAGGAACTTCAAAAGCACCTGAAATCACAATCGATCAGAGAAGAAAAAGAAATAGGCAGAATGTTTCTGAAGAAACGATTCTGGGAAACAAGAATGAACGTGCCAGAACAAGATCAACATTCAAAGTTTCTGAAGATCAACATTGAAAGTTTCTGAAGAAACACTTTTGGGACTAGTATCTTTGATAGAGCCAACATCCTGTGAAGAAGCTCTAAAAGATAAAAAAAATTGATTCTGGCAATGAAGGAAGAACTTGATCAGTTTTCCAAAAATGACTTTTGGGATTTTGTACCAAGACCCAAAGGAACCCATGTAATTGGAACTAAATGGTTTTACAAAAACCAGCTAAATGAAAAGGATGAAGTTATTAGAAACAAAGCACGACTGGTGGCACAAGGTTATAGTCAACAAGAAAGAATTGACTACAATGAAACCTTTTCTCCAGTCGCGTGGTTAGAGTCTATTCGTCTCCTTGTATCTTTTATTGTAAACTATTCCATTAAATTATATCAGATGGACGTCAAAAGAGCGTTTCTGAATGGTTATAATTCTGAAGAAGTGTATGTTCATCAACCTTCTGGCTTTGAAAATTCAAGACTTGCAGAATATATTTTTAAACTTAAGAAATATCTTTACGGTCTAAAACAAGATCCCAGAGCTTGGCATGAAAGACTTAGTTCATTTCTTCTGGAAAATGATTTTATAAGAGGCAAATTGGACTCCACTCTCTTCAACAAAAACATCATAAGTAATCTTATAATTTGTCAGATTTATGTTGATGATATAATATTTGAATCTGCTAACCCCTTTGTTTGCCAAGAATTTTCTGAGTTAATGCAGGCAGAATTTGAGATGAGCCTAATGCAAGAACTAAAGTTCTTTCTAGAGATTCAAATCAATCAAACATCATAAGCCACATATGTCTATCAAAGCAAATACATAAAAGATTTTCTGAAGAAATTTGACATGTCAGAAAGCAAGCCAGCCAGGACTCACATGCATCCTACCGGCATTCTAGAGAAGGAAGAGGTAAGTTAAAAGGTTTGTCAGAAACTCTATCATGGTATGATAGGTTCTCTCCTTTATCTAACTGCTTCGCTTCCATATATATTATTCAGCGTATGTCTATGTGCTAGATTTCAGTCAGATCCAAGCGAATCACACTTAATTGTTATTAAGAGAATCCTTAGGAATCTGAAAGGAACACCTAACCTTGGCTTGATGTATAAGAAAACATCAGAGTATAGGCTTTCTGGGTATTGCGATGCAAATTATGCTGGAGATAGGTTGGAACACAAAAGAACATATGGGAATAGTCAGTTTCTGGGAGGAAACTTCATCTCATGGGCAAGCAAAAGACAATCAACCATTGCACTGTCAATTGCATAAGTAGAGTACATTTCAACTTCACTGTTTAGCACTCAGATGCTCTAGATGAAGAATCAGCTTGAGGACTTTCAAATTTATGAGCGTAACATCCTTATCTTTTGTGATAGTAATGTTGCTATATGCTTAAGTATGAATCCAATTTTACATTCTAGAGCGAAGCACATAGAAATTAAACACCATTTTATCAGAGACTTTCAGAAAGGGATAATTATTTTAAAATTTATAGATACAAACCATCAATGGGTTGATGATATCTTTACAAAACCCTTAGCTGAAGATAGATTTCTTTTCATTCTGAAAATTTTAAATATGGCAGATTGCCTAGAATGATACTGAACATGTGCCTCTCATCTCTGATGTTAAATTAGACTCTGACTCAAGCATATGATGTTTATCTAATTCTGGTTCTGATACTTCTACAAGTTAGAAGATATCTTTATCAGAAACCTTCTTAGTCAAAAACCTATTGGTATTCTTGACTCCAGAAACATTAACATGTGGTCCCTCAACATGTGGCTTTGGATCTTCTAGACACCTGTCTAGCTCAAAACTCAAGGGCCAAACTGTTGAGATCCCCTCGAGCAGTGTGCTTATCTTTAGATTATACCCTGATCATTAGCTGCATTTAATTGTCCCTACGCTTGTCAAAACTCTGTTTTTTTAGCAAATAATTAATGTTTATGTTCCCTCTCAGCTAACGCTATCATTTTGCATATTTTAAACTTGTGTATATATACTTCTACGATTCCCACATTCACACTTTTACTACTCACAACTTACACAAACCCATAAACTCAACTTCTCTCCAACCTTCTCTACAACCTATCTTTATCTCCTTCAACAACATCATGAATCCTCAACAACAACAACAACAAGTTTTTGAATACTCTCAAGATATGAACGCCACTGAACAAGTTGAAGCTACACAACAAGTTGCAATCTCTATTGCTGGTCCTTCAACAACCTCCTATCAAGAACCCCATATTCTTGATCGTCTTGCACACATCAGTATTTCAACTCCATTTGAAAAGCTTGAAGTTCTTTGTGAGTTGTTGGTAGATTTTGACAACCTCAAAGAAAATGGAATGGATTTAACACAAGAACTGGAAAATAAGGCTGGCTCAAATATTTCAATCGTCTATATGGCCCATCTACTCAAACTTTGTGAAGAAGTTCTGGTGATTACTGAGAATTCAATAGTTGTGCTCCGAAACATGGAGAAGGTTAGGGGAAGAAGGATATATAACATTAACCCTGGGGCTAAGTACATGTCCCAGGAAGTTATCCCTACCATTTTCTCTCAGAACCCAAAAGGAAAATCATCCAAGAATAAAGAGCTTCACCAGAATCTAAGGGAGTGGCTCAAGATCATTTTGGGAACCATTCATCACCGTCCTTCATCCAGCTCTTCTGACTACATCAATACTGATCAGAAGTGCATTCTATATTATCAGTACAAAGGTCTGAATTTGAACATTCCTTCTCTCCTCTTCAAGTATC
Organism: Lathyrus oleraceus; assembly: GCF_024323335.1. Taxonomy (NCBI): domain Eukaryota; kingdom Viridiplantae; phylum Streptophyta; class Magnoliopsida; order Fabales; family Fabaceae; genus Lathyrus; species Lathyrus oleraceus. The sequence goes on along the minus strand of NC_066582.1, from coordinate 352,116,197 downwards.
TAAGGGATTCTATCAGAGGCACAAGGAACAACATGAAGCCCATGAACTACCCTCTAGGAAGATTGATTTCTGACATTCTGGTTGAGAGTGGTCTGGTGGACCATCTCAACTCCTTGAATCTGATGGAAGATGTCACCGTGGACGTGTGGAAGCCTCTGAATGGAAGAAATCTAAAGGCTCAAAGTCAAACCCACAAAGAATACCTCCTGGGAAACTCTGAAGGATCAAAGGGAGATATCTATGGATGTATCTTTTTTCCAAGATTGATCCTCCAGAGGTCATTGATTGCTACCTGCAGAATCTGGAAGCCCAAGGATACAATATCTCTGGCTTCAGCTTGGACTGGCTCCCAGATCAACCCCCCAACTTCCTGAAGAGAAAGAGAGAACCATCTGAGAAGAAGAAGAAAAAGAAGAGTCTCAATATGGGAGAGTCTTCAGGGAAACATCCATCCACATATCTGAAGCCATTATGTTCAATGAATCTATATCACCACCCCTTTCATCTAACCCCAGTTCCCCCCTATTATTACCTAACTACCAACTCTAAACACTCTAGTTCAGATAACCCTGACCCAACCTCCCCAAACCATGAAGAACTTCAGGCCACAATTGGATCTGAAAAAATTTAGTCTGTACCAGAAACCTCTGAAACCATACCTGAACCCTCTACTCTAGAACCCTATGAACCCCTTCCTGAAACCTATGAACCTTCCCTCACCATACCTACCCTTGATGAGGCTTTTGCCAAGTTCTCATAGTGTTCTACTTCAAGACTCAAGAAACTCTTTGATAAATCCAGCATCAGTGAAAATCCTTTTGAAGTAAGGACTCACTGGAACGAGTTCATCAGGTGGATGGCTTTTGAAGTCTTCAAGCTGAAGGGCTTATCTGAACAAGTTAGAAATGACTATATCATAAGGCTGAAGAGAAGCTAGAGGCCCGTCTAGCTAAGGAGGTTGCGGAGAAGACAGAGAGAGAAGTTGCAGAGAAAGTTGTTGTTGAAGTTGATGCCAGGGAGACAGTTGAGAAAGCTGCAGCAGAGGCTGAAGTCAGGGCAAAAGTTGAAGCTGAAGCAGAATTGACCGCTGAAGCTGCTCAGAAAGCTGCTGAAGATGATGCGAAGACAATAGAAGTTGCTCTAACTCAAGGAGAGTCATCAAAAGATGACCTTTCTCCCTTAGTCATCAGGACTCTAGAAGAGTTACAGAAAGAACAACAACTAGTCAGAGCAATACTCTACAAGCAGGACTAAGTCAACTCCAACATACAGAATCTGCTAGCTGAGCTTCTTCAGATGATGCCTACTCCTCCAAACCCTTAGGCACTCTAGGAATTATTTTTGTAATTTTTTTTCTAAGTATTTTTGCCTCTGAGGCCTTATCTTCTGATTTGTATATCTCTTCTTTATCAATGGAGTTTTTTTTTTTTGTGAATTTATTACTTGTGAATTTATTAACTTTTTGATCTGACAAAAAGGGGAAGAAATAAATAGAAGTCCTTTTGATGAAATAACGTATCTAACTCTCAGAAATGCATTGCTTACATTTTGACATAAAATTATTACGTAATCTAAGTCTTTTTTAGAGGATCTATGTGAACAAAAAAAATGAATCTTTATCTGAAAAACAAATAAATCAAGGCAAGCAAACTAAGAATATCTAGTAAGAAATTCTCTATCCCAAAAACCCCTATCTTAAGGTCTATGTTACAGCGTGACCGAGCTTAAACATCTTCTGAGATTTAGGGTCCGTTTGAATCATTTTTGCTTTTTATTTTTTAAAATATACTTTATAGAATTGTTTTAGAATTTTTTTTTTAAAAAGAGAGTACAATTAAAAAATTTGTTTGGTAACACAACTTTTCAATACTGTTTTAGAAATGAAAAAATAAAAGTATTCATATAGTTAATTAATTTTTAAAAATAACTTTTAAAGATGAGAAAATAAAAATCTATTTTATAATCTGATTTTTAAAAAATATAACATAACATGAAAAAGACTTCTATTAAAATTAATTAAAATTTTTTTGTGTAATCTATTGAGCACAACCCGATTAAAAGTTCTATTGATTCGAGATCTGACCTGGTGTAAAATAACTCTAGGTTTCTTAATTTAGCCTAGTGTAAATACTTCATTGATTCGAGATCAGTTTGATAAAGATCTCGGTTCAATTCTTGGTCAGCTCATGTAAAACTCGTATTGGTTCAAGATCTGCCTGTGTAAAATCTCCATTTGGTGAGAAGAGAAGATTAATTGCTTCTCTCTTCAAGCCTTTTTCGTTGTATGATTAGAAATTAGTTTGCAACTTCATTTTTCTGTATAAGGAGTTTGTAAGCATAACCTTCTAAAAGCTCTCAAGAATAATGGATACTCTTAAGATCAATTCTTGGAGAGAGAAGTATGTCACTTCTTTAGATTGAACCTCTATAATTTTCGGTGTCATTTCTCTTTGTTTATCTTTTTAATTTTTCACTTAACTTCTTTACTTTGAATTCCTGCAGCATATTTGTTTTTATAAAATGTTTTCAAACTTTAATTTTTAAAATGATTTTGTTTTACAAAAATGATTATCAAATCTCCACAATTCATAACTCTCTTGTGAATAGAGTCATATGTTCAATATATATCATTAATTTTAGGTACAAAAATCTAAGAGAAATCAAAATTATTTGAAGTTAAAATATAAGAATGAGTTTCGTGAATCCGCTAAAATAAAAGGACTAAAATTATGATTAACCTAAATATTATTTTTGAAAAAAAAATTAATTAACAATACGTGAGACCTATTTTTTAAAATAAAGTTTATATACTTTTAAATTTTAATAAAATATATGTTAGCTAAAATAGTATTTTTATTTATATGAACAGATTAATAATTATTAAATTAAAAATTTATAATTGTGTAATTCACACAAATTTAAAAATTAATTCAAGTTTTAAAGTGTTACTATTGTCAACTTAATATTAATACTATATTATATTATTATATAATTTAATAATACATGTAATATATAGAAGAAAAATTGAAATAATTTATTCAGATCTATTGTAATATTGTAAGTTATCTATATATGGAACAAATCAATATAATTGTGTTTTGTGTTTTTGTTGTAAAAAAAAACTAAGTTAATTATTTACAATATTGCCATTAATGAAAATTGGTTGTTTTCTCCGTGTTTTTGTATTTCTAAAATATGAAGAAAAATATTGAAAAGTGAAAACCAAAACATAATTTAGTAGTTTTGGTTTTTTAATTTCGAAAACAATCAAAATTGAATCAGTTTTACAAAACAAGTTTTTAAAAAATAAACCAAACAATTTTTTTAGTTTCTAAATTTTTGAAAAGAAAAAAACAGTTTTTAAAAAGTGAATCAAACAGGTCCTTAGTCTCTTTAATGTTTTATCTGAAGATTCTCTGAAGATTTAGTCCATGTATATTATTGAGTGTTTTCCTTGTACCTGAAAAATATTGTGTCTTGACTTATATACGAAGTAACGATGTCAAGACATTTTAGGAAACATCTGATTTGATTGACATCATATCTTCAGAAGATTGTGCAGAGATCTTCGATCAACTGCAAATCAAGACCGAAGCACATGCCTCTTCACTACTATTTATAGAGAGGTTTTAAACCTAAGAAAGTATAGAAGCAATGCGGTATATTGTTATCATTAGGATTTCATGTGTGTGCTTTGTGTGATCCATTTGAGTATCTTCTCGATACTTGAATTAGACTTGTGTATTAAGTTGTAATGAACAATCCCTCATAAGCTTTTAAGAAAGAGAGAATTGTGTTTATGAGTTGTTTGTTGTCGTGTGGTTGAGGGAAGTGATAGGGGTCTCATATCTAGGAGTGTCCTAGATAGAAACTTCCACAAGTAGAGATTGTTAGAAAAATGTTTTGATCCTGCAATATATCTCTAAGTTTTGATGATAACAAAGAATGAAATAATTTGGTACCCTAATATTTTTCTTAAGTGTGCAGGCTTCTAAGTTAAAACGACTATGAGGAAACAACTATCTGACATCCGCACCAGTCCAGAAAAGATGAACACAAAGAGAAATCAGATCTGACTCCAATGCATCTGAGGCAATAATTACCCAAAGAATTTGACATTGTAGTCCAACACTGATATACGAAGACTCATCAAGAATATCTGAAGACTCTACAAGAATATCTAAAGACTTTACAAAAACCTCTGAAGATTCTGCAAGAAATCTGAAGACTCTTCAAAAGAATATCTGAAGAATGCAAGAGATATCTGGACTCTAGCTCAAAGACTCTGATCATGCTCACTCTGATACACGTTTAACACCCTATCTGATATCACCGGATCAAAAACTTGCTATGGAAGTATTCAAAATTTAGTACAATTCCTTATAAGGAAACAATGGATTATGTCCAAGATTGTTATGGAAAGGACAAGAAAGTTACTACCATTAACTCCAATAGCTTGCACGAAATCTCCATTGATTTCCCTCTAAGGGTATAATCTCTAAAGCTATATAAAGGCCTCCTCATAACCTGCTGAAGACATCTTGATACCCAAAAACATTTTTCATATCTTCTACTATCATTGTTGTAATATTCAGTTTCCATACAAGTGTTATTTCTCAAAATTGTATGGTTGTTATTGTTCTCAAAGTGTGTTTATACCGCTTGTCTAGAAGCATTGAGTCAAACACTTGTAATTCTAGAAATTGGTTGTAATTCCTCAAGTGACTTGTTTAGGTTTGTAGACTTGAGAGGGATAAGAGATTGTTAAACTCTTAGACGATTTTCTAATCTGTTGAGATTAGTGGATTAAGTCCTTATTGAAGGCGAAATCACCTTGGTCGGGTGGGCTGGAGTAGCTTTGAATTTCAAGTGAACGAAGATAAATTCTCTATGTTGTTAGCATTTATTTTGTGTGTGTGGTGTTGCAAAAAGTTTATAATTACTATGAAAAGAATTCAACCCCCCCCCCCCCTTTCTTGTTTTTCTCTACCTCCAGAGATTAGGTGAGAAGTCTGTAAAACTTGAGGTTTTTCATGACTCTAAACTAATACTGTGATAGTGAATTTGCTTCCTGGCTTGTTATCCCCAAGATGTATGTGACGTTGCACCGAATTGGATTAATAGTTGATTATGTTATTTAATATTATTTTAATCCTTTTATTGTTTGTGGTGTGATAATGTGCAGACCCTGAGGTCGTGACACCGTGTACGACATCAGGGATCTGCTTGCCAGAATTTCAATATTGTTAGAACATTTGTCATTAACAAATATATAAGATTTAATAGTTGGAATCAGAAATCTGAAACGTTGGATATTTAACCTTCCTCTCTCTCTCTCATACACATACACAATACACTCAAAATTATTTTTTCTCTTTCTCTAACATAAATGTGGCCATAGCGCTTTGATAAAGGTTCTTGTATTAAAGTGAGGAAGTTGTCCTAGAAAGGGTAATATTGTAAATTCATCCAAGTTCTTTTTCCTCTTGAATGAATCTTTCATCCTTAGGAAGTGTTTAGTTAGATTTGGACCTAAACATATTAAAACCTATTTTGGGAGATTTAGTATTAAGTCTTTGTTTGGTTCATGAGTTTTGCCACATAAGGAAAAGCTATCCATTTGGGTTCGTAACTATAGAAAAATCTTTACAATTGGTCAAGATCAGCTCAATGTAAAATCTCTCTCGGTTTTTGAGTTCAACCCATGTAAAAGCTCAGTAGGTTTGAGATCAACCCGGTAAAATCAGTTCGGTTCGGGGTCATGCCGTGTAAAACCTCATTTCGGATTGGATGATAGCCTGTTCATAGCTCTAACACCTCAAATTCGATTAAAGTATTTAATTGACTTATTTGGATTTAGTTTATTTAATTATTTGATGATAATATGCATTTAAATAAATAATATGATCTTATGTGTTGATGGGTGTAGTGTGGAATTAGGTGGGTGTGGTGAGAAAATAGAATAAACTCGATAAGAATTAGAATAATCAAAATTTTAATTATTATTATTAATAAAATAAAAAACTGGAGAAAAATAAGAGTTACTAGAGAAATAAGTGGAAATGAGAGGATTTAGAGAACAACTTGGGGGTAATAAGGGAAAAAACTAAATGAGAAGATTTAATTTATTTTTATAAATAGAGGGATAAGAAAATTGATAGAGTTTATAGTACATGTAAACAAATGTTGGAAAAAAGGGAGAAGCATAGAGCTAGGGTTTGAGAAAAGAATTCCTTAGAAGTTTATGTTATTTTGATGGGAATCTAAGGTAAAGAGGGAGAAAGGGCTACTAGTTTAGGTGTATTGCATGATAGTATAGTGATGGTAAGTCCTTAATCTAATTAGGGTTTTAAGATTTTTGTTGATGACTTAATATATGATGAATTTTATGGAAATTGGTTGTTGATAATGTGTTTATAGGTGTTGTTATGATTGAATCAATGTTTGAATGATCATGAATATCTATGTATGAGGTTTTGCCATTGTTGAGGGTGTGAAAGCTTGAGTTATGTTCATGATAATGAGGAAATTGTTGTTGAAGTGAAATTGCTATGAATTATGGTGAAATAAGTGATTTATGTGTTATTGACTATGCTAGTATGATTCACTGTTAAAATCTTGTTTGAGTCTTTTAAATTTGTATGAATTAATTTGAAATGATGTATGAAGATTTTGGGATGAGAGGGACGGAGACCATGGGAGAAAACTGGATTTTTTAAAGAAAGAAACTGCAGTGTCAAACAATTGACACTCCCAGTCAATCGAATGAATGCATTCAAAAATTGGAAAAAAATGAGTCTAATAGATTAATATGGCTATTTCTATCGATTGAAATGCCTGGAAATATGCTTTTTTTCAAAGGTAATATCTAGGCACATGTGATGACAATCTATTGACTCCCAATGTCAATCGATTGTCCTGAGCCAAATTTCCAAAATCATGTTTTGTCTTTTGTTGCACGGTCTGACAATTTTGGCCGTAACTTTCATTCTGTGTGTCCAAATGAGACGTTGTTCAAAGTGTTGGAAAGCTAACGCGTAGAGTTACCTCATGGTAGTACTTGGTGAAATGATTGAATTATAATCTTGTTTATTATGTGGCAATGATTGTGCTGACTTGTATGATTGGTTAGGGAATCGTTATGTTTATACGATAGTGTGTTGTTGTTTTGATGAAGTAACATGAATGAATTCCTATGAAGTTACTTTCGGTGAGTTGTTGATGTGCTCTGGTTCTATGGCAGGGATTGGCAGCGAGACGAACCTGAGTATTTATGAATGGTACCGCATGCATAATGAGTTAGTTGTGGAGTACATTTGCATATATAATTGCATATTTAGTTGATTGTTCATGATGTTGATTGATTGGTTGAGAATATCTACATGTTGTCATGATTAGGTGTGAGAATGTGTTGTTAATGGTTGTGTAATGGATGTGTGCTTGTTATGTATTCTATACCTTAGCATTCTTTACACTACTTATATTTGTTTATCACCCACTTTGCTTTCATGTTGTCCACCATGGACATCTTGAAGATACTTAGGAGTAGAGTATCCTGCAGTAACTGGAAGTTAGCTCCCGGAGTTACTTTGTTTACTTTCATGATTGTTTAAAAGTCTTGCTCTGATCCTGTAATATCTGGGTTGGGGATGTTTGTTTGGTTATTATGTTCTGTTGGAGCTTATTTGCTTTACTTGGTTCATGTTGAAGTTGTTCAGAGTTGATAATGATAACTCCATATTTTGATATCAGTTTATATAATTTTGAAGTTGAGACTAAATGTCTAAGTTATTTTGTTTTATTTAATTGAAATAAGATTGATATCGCTGTAATGATACCTAAGTGAAGGTGAATGTGGGATGTAGGTGTTTTATGACATTGATATTTCTATTGCGTATTTGTTAAATGTTTGATTTATTAGAGGATTTGTCATTGATGACAACTTATATTTTCGTGCAAAGCTTAATATATAAGTTTCGGGGTTTAGGGTGTTACATAGTGGTATCAGAGCAGGTCGATTCATCCGGCCAGGTTTTGTAATGTGGTTGAGTTCCTATTATGTGACATGTGTATGTATAATATTAATGCATCATTTCTTCTAGTGTTTGTTTGATGGTGTGAAAAATGGTTGGAAGAAATGACGACACTATTGCTGGTGCTTTGGAGTCAGAGGCTCAAGAACTACACGAACATTAGACTCAGGCAGGTGATGAGTTATGTGGTTTGGGGAAATTTTAGAGGATTAATTTGCCGACGTTCAAGGGCAGGTATGATTTGGAGGGTTCTCAGGTGTCGCTCCGAGAGATTGAGAAAATTTTCTGAGTAATGGCATGTACTGAAAAACATAAGGTATTATATGGTACTCATATGCCATTTGAGGAAGATGAAGACTGGTGGGATAATGCTCGCCAGGGACTAGAAGGTGTTGGGGCTGAGATCACTTAGGCTCTATTCAGGGTGAAATTCCTTGAGAAGTATTTTCATGAAGATGTGTGAAGTAAGAAGGAAATTGAATTCATTGAGCTTAAGAAAGGAAACATGATGGTTGTTGAGTATACCACAAAATTCAAGGAACTTGTGAAGTTCTATCCACACTATAATGGTGCATCCGTGGAAGGGTCGAAATGCCTTAAGTTTGAAAACTAACTGCGACCTGAGATTAAGAATGGTATTGGCTACCAGGAGATTCACATGTTTCCTACTCTAGTGAATAAGTGTAGGATTTCTTATGAAAACTGCAGAGCTCATTTCGCTTACTACAAGAACGTTAGTGAGAGGAATGGGAAGAAAAAGTATAAGATGTAACGGTAAATTCATGACCATTAAGCCATGGATAAGCTTAACGTCAATAAAACCAGAGTCGCCACCGCGATTTTATTGTTTCCAAAGGAAAAGGGAATAGTACGAACAAAACCCAAAGATAAGAAGTTTTCAAATCAAAACTAATAAAATTCCAGAGATTACAAGTAAGGGGATTGGTTACACAGAGGGAAGGTGTTAGCACCCAAAGTGTCCTAGGTACTTCTAGGGAGCCCTTTCTTATGCGTGTATGTGTTTTGGTATAAAATGATGTTTGCAATAAATAGAGTGTGGGGATGAGAAAAGAATTCATTAATTACATTTTTGTGTTTGACAAGACCTTCAGACTTGTGCCTACGTACCAACATAAAAATGAGGGATTAAAACCTTGTAGTTCGTGGTATCAATTTCAAAATGAGTGGATTGCTTTTAACAAAATTTAAATTTAAAAAGAGGCACAAAGGGCCTAAAAGAGTTCGAATGAGTGTTAGTTCTTTTTGTATTTTGAACTTTTAAGTCAATATAATTAGATTCATTTACAAGTTTGATTTAAGAAAATATTTTTTAAATTCAATGGCATAAGGCCAAAGTTTCTAATTTGCAAAAGAGTCTAAGTTTAGAAATCACAAGCAAAGAAGATTTTGAAAGGGGGGAGAGATTTGAAATTTAAGAAATGGGAGGATATGAAGAGACTAATCCTAAGCAAAAAATTTAAAAGTTAAGAGTTGAAAAGATCTGACCAATGGGATGCAATCCAACAGACAAGAATGTCATATAGAAACCCATTTTTCCTTTGGACATTAAATCAAGCAATATCAATAAACAAGTAGCAAGATGAAGAACAAGGCATCAAATAAAGATAGCCATATCCAAGCTAGAAACTTCATAGTCTTCTTCTTAATCTTCCCATGTATCAAATGACATACTCCTTGAATGGCTCAGAAATAAGGCATTAGACCCATGTTCAAAGTAACATTTGCATCAAGACCATGTAGCAGATGAACTCAAGTGGATCCCAATACTTGCATCAGATGAAAGCTCAAATCACAATAGCTTGGTTTCAAAAATGTTGGCATTGGCCAAGTCCTTTTGCATAGGGAATGTTGCCTAACTCTAAGTCCAAGGCTTAAATCAAATCCAATAGTCCACACAAACATTTTTTAGGGTTTTTGTTGTTTATTAGGTATTTTAAGATCCTGAGATCACAAACACAAACATAATACACAAACAAATATATACAATCACAATATATGGCTCAAGTGAGCAAAGTAAAAATGGCATAAACATAAACAAGTTAAATGATATGTATATGGCAAATGAAATGGTAAATGACTTGAAAATAAATGGCATAAGGTAAATTACTTGAAATTATAAGCAATAATACTAGATGTTAGTCAAATGTTAGTTGATTAGAAGTTAGTGGAGTTTTAGCTTTTCAATTGATTAAGTCATTCTTTGGAGAACACTCAACCCTCTATTCACAAGCATGGATCCTTGAACCAAGACATATTCCAAAGGAAGGAAGAAAAGGCCAAGTTTCCATACAATACCATGAAAGGGGGGAGACTTACAATCTCACTAACTATAATGCTATGCCATTTGGGTCAAAATTTAGCGCTATATTAAGCAATCGTAATTGGACTTATGTAGAAGTCACAATTATCTGAGACTGGGCAGTAGAAATTTTGGTGTTAATGCATGTTATAAATATGGTATAATGAACCATACTCCTAAAACATACCACATAAACAAATAAAATGATCAAAGTATGGACCTAATCTCATCCATACATGTCTTGGTTCTTCTAACATGAAGGTATTGATGAGCCATTTAGCCTTAGGATATTGAGACTTCATTGGTCAATGAAAGGGATGAAATAGAATGGGATTGAAGATGAAGAGGGAGGGGAGATGAGACAAACACAAATTGGTCATGGGAGAAATTTTATCAAATTAAAATCATTCATTCATTTTGGGAGATGAAATGTACATTTCATCAATCCCCTAAATCCAATTATTTTAATCCAATAAAAGTCAAATCAACCTTGACCAAGGCCCAAACACATAGTCAAAGTTCACAAGTCAATACAAATGGCTCAACATAATTTCTACAAAATTAAATCAATTAAAAATCAAATTAAAATGCATTTAAATTAAATAATGTTTGATCAAAAACCTAAAACCTCTTCAAAACACCAAATAAATGGCGTAGAGAGTTATCCTACGTCAAACAAGGTTAAAGGATCTTGCACAAAAAAATTCATTATTTTTGAAAAGTCAGAAGTATTTTTAAACAATTAAAAATATGCTAAAAAACAATTAATTCATGAAAAATATCAAAATTAATCAAAAAAATAATTTTAATTCGTAAAACGAAAGAGGAAAATATTTGTTTTTTTTGTGAAAGTCCCATATTTTTTGGATTAAAAATGAAATTAATATGAATTAAATAAAATAAAGCAATTAAATGAAATAATAAGAAATTCAAAAAAATGAGAACCATCTGATCTCCCTCATTAATTGAGGTGGCAGATCATATGGTGAGAAACACGCGTTCCACATGTTCCTTGGTCAACTAAAACACACGCGTGGTAATCAAAAGCAACAACTAAGATTAAAACAATTCAAATGGATCCTATGGTTGAGATGCACGACAACACATCACCGGAGCCAGGGCTCTGGTCTTCTTCTCTGGTGGACCTCACCGGACTGGTCCACCATCAACCATCACCAAAATGAAAAAGCAAGACATGGATTTAAAGAAAAAATGCTCATGAGTTCGAATCTGGCCTCAATTTTGTCAAATTCCAAGTATATAAAAAGATATAGGAATTTGAATTTTGAGGATCATGAACTGAGTTACTTCAATTTGACCTCTAAGCAACTCAATCTTCTTGCCTATATTGATAGGACTTCAGAGAACCAAAAATCACAAAGAATGGTGAAGAATTAAGGGAGAATCAAAGAGAAGAAGTTTTTGAAAAATCACCTTCGAGTTGATCTAATTCCACTTGATTTTGATCTAGATTTGATTGCTTTCTGTTCCTCTTACTTGTAGAAGTCAATTGAGATGAAAAGGGAAGTGAATTTTTGGAGTTTGAACTTCCAAACAGAAGATGAAGTTCAAGCTCGATTTCAAGAGAAACATTTAGAAATTTTATGGCAGTGGGGGTTTGAATCAGTCTAGCAAAGCTTGGGCAAGGTGTTCCTCCAGTTCTAATCACAGTGCACTTTTATTTATATGCTAGGGGATTGATATTTGCACACTTTCAATTTTGGCAAAATTTGAATTTATCTCTTGCATGGATGCATGGGCATGCACTAGGCCCATGAGATGATGTAATCTGATCCATAGTTCATGGTTCATCATGTTGAAATCATGTTAGAAGTCCATGCAAATGTATATGAAAAATGGAAGTTTGAACTATCCAAATGGTCCTTTAACTTACACATATGCGCAAATCTATCATAATTTGGCCAAATAAGATGATTTTAGACTTTTTGGAAATGTGAGATCAAGGGGAGCAACTTTCATGTTTAACACGTTTTCATTTGAAGCTTGGGTCATGATGAATTTTGAGGTGGAAGCTTGGTCAAATGTTCACTTCTTCCACCTTGAATAACTTTTTTATGGACTTCAAATGAGAAACGTTACTTCATCAAAGTTATAACTCTATCAAACCTATTAAATTTGGTCACAAATTTGACCTCATTTGTATTTGGCATGAAGGCGTTATGCATTTTAGAAGTTGAGGAAAATCACTTGTTCAATGGTATTGGCCCAAAATGACCTATAATGTTTCCTTTTGGCACATGTATTTGAAAGTTGAATTTGCACTGCCTACAAACATAAAAGTTTAAGTATACATATTTAATTTGATCATTCAATTTGAATGGATTTCATATCATAAAAATTGAGCAAGTTATGGTCTTGGGAAGTTGACCTCCAAACTAGGGTTCAAACAAAATGACTTATAATCGTTCACCATAAAAAATGACTTTCAAGGCAAAACTAGATCTAGACTTCAACATGAAAGTTGTTTGGAATGTCATTTTGAGTAACGTTTCTCTTGTAATCATTTTAATATGACAAACATTGTAGGAGATAGGGTCTAGGGAACCCCATTTTTGACTAGTTGACTTTCTCTGATCAACCACCATGAACCAAATTTCTAGCTTGACAATATCTTGACTTTTGGGACTCATGGAGTATCATAGATGTGTAGGATGATGTAATGTGAAGTATCCTTTGAAATATTTGATTAATTATTGAAGAAACTTGTTAAAGAAGTTACACAAGATACCCAAATGAATTAGGGTTTCCAAGGAAAACCAACTCCAAATTGATGATTTCTTGATCAAAATAACTTGTGGATATCATGGGGATCCATATATGATGCTTAGAGCCATTGTAAATCAATTCTTTATTTAACTCCTTGCATTGAGGGTCTTAAACTCTAGATATGAGCTTGATGCAACATAGGTGAGCATACACACTACCTACAAAAGCAATAAACTATACATTGACATATTTTTGGTATTTTATTTAGTAAATAATGAAAAATGAAGTATGATAAAATCAAATGTGCTTGGTTATCTCTCCCAATGCAAACCCAATGAGTGAGGGGTAAGGAGAATGCCAAGGTGTGATCCCAATGCTAATGCATATGATGAGATAGCATAAGGGGTCTTAGGGTCAAAATTGGGGTCTTACATAAGGGAAAAGCATACAGTGCTCCAGATGACAAAGGAAAGCAAAGAGCTACAATTGAGAAAAAGTCAAGTGGGGGAGGGACTCCCGCTTCTGTCAAGTGTTTCAAGTGTGGCGAGTTAGGCCACCGTGCTAATGAATGCAAGAATAATGTTGTGAGGTGCTTTAAGTGTGGGAATACAGGTCACCATGCGGTAGATTGTATGAGTGATAGGACCAATTGTTAGAATTCGAAGAAGGCACAGTTTAGAGGAAAGGTCTTTGCTTTGACTAGGACAAAGACTACTAGTGTTGACAGTTTGATGCGACGTACGTGTTATATAAATAGTGTTCATTTGATTTCTATTATTAACACGGATGAAACACATTAGTTTGTTTTTATTGATTGTGTTAAGAGGTTGGGTTTGAAATTGTGTTTCAATGGATGGGAATATGATTGTTGATACCATGACTCTAGGTTCGGTAACCACTTCTCGGGTTTTTTGAATTGTCGACTTACAATTTATGGTAAGAGTTTTGGTATGGATTTAGTATGTCTACCTTTAAGGAATCTTGATGGTATCCTTGGAATGAACTGGTTAGAGTTCAACCATGTTCATATCAACTATTTCAACAAGACAATATCATTTCCAGAGATTGATGCAAGTGATGAGTTGTTCGTGTCGGAAAAACAAGTGAATGAGTTTGTTAAGGATGATGCTATAATGTTTATGATCTTAGCTTTTATGACGCCTGAAAGCAAAGTTGTCATTGGTTAGTTTCTTATGGTGTTTTATTTTCCAGAAGTGTTTCCAGATGATATCATTGAATTGCCGCTAGAGCACGAAGTTGAGTTTACTATAGACTTAGTACTAGTCCGGTATTGATGGCTTGTTATAGAATGTCTATTCCAATTTGAGTGAATTGAATAAGAAACTAGAAGATCTGCTTGAAAAAAAGTTTGTTTATCCGAGGGTTTGTTTTTGGAATCATTTTCATATGACAAAAAGGGTAGGAAATAGGGTCTAGGGAACCCCAGTTTTGGTGAGTTGACTTTCTCTGATTAACCATCATGGACCAACTTGTAGCGTGACAATCTCTTGAATTTTGGGACTCATGGAGGATCATATATGTGTAGGATGATTTAATGTGAAGTATCCCTTGAAATATTTGATCAATTATTGAAGAAACTTGTTGAAGAAGTCACACAAGATACCCAGATGAATCAGGGTTTCCAAGGGAAACCAACTCCAAACTCTTGATGATTTCTTGATCAAAATAACATTTGGAGATCATAGGGATCCATATATGATGCTTAGAACCAATGTAAACCAATTCTTGATTGAACTCCTTACATTGAGCATACACACTGCCTACAAAAGCAACAAACTATACATTGACATATTTTTGGTATTTTGGTTAGTAAATAATGAAAAATGAAGTATGATACAATCAAATGTGCTTGGTCATCTCTCCCAATGCAAACCCAATGAGTTAGGGGTAACGATAAGGCCAAGGTATGATCCTAATACTAATGCCTATGATGAGATAACATGAGGGGTCTTAGGGTCAAAATTGGGGTCTTACAGCTGCCCCTATTTAAGGACGTTCTAACTGAGGAGATGAAGGTTAAAATCTTCGTATCGACTCAGTAGAATGGACTTAAATAACAACACATAGAAACAAATTTTGGTCCCTAAGAGACCTCATGATGCATATGATATGAAATGTTAAAAATATTCTTTGTGGGGAAAATGTTGCCACAAAGAAAAAGAATCTAGATAACTGAAAGTCCACAAGAGTATAAAGCATTCTGTAAGGAAAACTCACTGGGGAGACAGAGACCCTAGGGATAAAAGGTTGTGCGTAGGCTAGGCCACGACTTAAAACTATTGAGGGACACGAGGGACTCCATGAAAACAAATCAATGGAAAGACTTAGTCGGGGATAAAAGAAAAAGTCTGCAGGGGAAACAGGTAAATCAGAACAAAGCTGAAATGCCTGAACCAAACAGGAAATGGCGATTTCATTGAGGAAATACGCACCCGAACTCAACCGGGAAAGAAATGGACTTCAACACAGGAGCAACAGAAATATATTATCCACTACCAGTTACTAGGTAAGGAGATGACACAATCTAACAGAGAGGACATTCGTTATCGGTTAGGGTAAACATATCAAGGATGACTCGCTGAGGGCAACATAAGGTGTATTCATTACCATTTATAAGGTAAGAATAAACATCTGGGGAAAAGCCAAATAGGGTTTACAACTACCGGTTACTGTGCAAAAGACCGTAAAGAGGAGAATATCCGTCACTGGTTAAAGTGAACATATCAAGGATAAACTCAAAGGGAAGAATATCCGTCATCGGTTAGGATGAACATATCAAGGATAGACTGCCGGGGGGAAGTAGGAATTACATCTATGAGTTACTGGATAGAATACCGAAGAGAGAATATCCGTCACTAATTAGGATGAACATATCAAGGATAGACACCGAGGGGAGAAATAGGAATTACATCTATCAATTACTGGACAGAATACCAAAAAGAGAGTATCCGTCACCGATTAGGATGAACATATCAAGGATAAACCCTGCAAGGGAAAGCAGGATTTACAACTACCAATTACTGGGCAAAAGACTGCCAAGAGGGGGAAACCGGTTAGTGGTTAGGATTAACATATCAAGGATTAACCCTCTAGGAAATGAAATAGGGATTACAACTACCTTTTTACTAAGTAGAATACCAAAGCGAGAATATCCGTCACCGGTTAGGATGAACATATCAAGGATAGACTCAAAAGGAAAGAATATTTGTCATCGGTTAGGATGAACATATCAAGGATAAACTTTCAGAGGAAACATGAAAATGGATCCGATGGAGAGAAAATAAGAGGAAGTCAATTACTATTATTGGGTATTGGGAAAGAGTAAAGTACTCACAAATCGAGAAGAACATTACCAATTACTGGGTAATAGACTTCAGGGGGCCAAAAGCATCTATCTAGTTAAGAGCGAGAAAGAAAAAGGTCAATTAAAGACTCAACCCAATGAGGATATAACTCAGGGGGAGTGGTTCCATCCAGATAATCAATTGGGGAGGAAGCTGGAATAATAATCATCCATGAAGAAATAACTCAATGGGGAATGAGAAAGGTTAAATTCTTTCTGCTTAGAGGGCTGAAACTCTACAATTGAAAGAGGATAGACATACCAAATATGTATGGGGAGAGGATACCACCATAGCAGAGGATCAGAGAAAAAATGAATCACAAAGTGAAATAATAATGCAATAATGGAATCTAGGAATGTATATGTATATATATTTGATGATTATGCTGACAAAACAATCACGAAGGATACAAATATCAATGATATGAACCATCAATACAACACTCAGCCAATCTCAACAAGATGGAGGCATCAACTAGAGCAGGAGATGTTACGGATGAACATGAATCTTCTCAAAGGTTCGACCCTGGCTGGGGAAAAGGAAAGATCTGCCGAGGATTTGCAGCATCAACTCTGTGGAGAATTTCAGGTCGACACCATATCAAATGGGAGACAACCTTGCAGAGGACAAAAGAATTGCTCAAAAATCAGTGCTAGCATGGATCAATCATAAACTCTACTGAGGGGAGTAACAATCTGTGATAAGCCTATGCAAACTGCTGAGGACAGGCGCCTACAACTCAAGGAAGGCAAATACAAACTCAGATGGGGGAACACCAACAAAACACGCCAACTGCTTGGGAAAACCAACAATGCTTCGCATTTTAGGGCTCACCTGTTCTCAGACCGTTGTTGATATTCCTTAATGACATCAACATGCTCTTAAAAAGTAATTGCTTGTATTATTTAAGAAAAACATGATTTTAATTATTAAATTCAATTTCAAAATGTTCATCATAAAATTTAATTCTATTTAGCTGAAATAAATAAGAGTAGAAACAATTGGATAAAAAGCTCAACTTTATTTAATAGGATGGTAGTCTGTAAATGACAAGACTCCATAGATCTTTACAAAAGTTGAAAAATGGTAATTTACATGGAAAAGGGCTACATTGAATACAATGATCACTGACCCTTTTACCGACTTCAATATCCCCTGTACTTTTGGCTTTGGTTTAGAATGATGAATCAGAACCCAATGACGTGCTCAATAATGTCTTCAAAACTGAAGATCCACAAGATGATGTTACTTGCCATAATCCCTAAGTTTTGCATAAATTGCCCCAAGGTGGGGTACTCAATTTATCGGGATAAATTTTCTATTTTATGTCTCTAACTTTTGCCTGGATCTCCTTTTCGGGTTTTCAATCCTCCGACACGCTCATTTTTGCAGAAGCCGCCCTCTCTGGTTTTCAACTTAGCGAGTTGTTCTTTTCTTTTTAGGCGAAGTATTTCTTGACTGCATCAGCGTTCACAGGACGCGTGAACTTTTCACCATCCATATTTGTAAGAATCAAAGCACCACCTGAAAAGGCTTTCTTCATAACATATGGGCCTTCATAATTAGGAGTCCATTTTCTCCTAGCATCTGTTTTAAAAGATAAAATCTTCTTGAGCACAAGGTCACCTTCTCTTAACACACGAAGCCCGACCTTCTTATCAAATGCTTTCTTCATTCTTTTCTGGTACAACGGGCTATGACACATGGCAGTCAACCTCTTATCTTCAATCAAATTCAGCTAGTCATATATGGTCTGACACCATTCAACTTATGTCAACTTGGCTTCCATCAAGACACGTAATGAAGGGATCTCAACCTCCATTGAGAGCACAACTTCCATGCCATAAACAAGTGAGAAGGGGGTTGCCCCTGTTGAAGTGCGAACAGATGTACGGTACCCGTGCAAAGCAAATGGGAGCATCTCATGCCAATCTTTGTACGTCACAACCATTTTCTGATTGATCTTCTTGGCGTTCTTATTCGCAACTTCAACAGGCCCATTCATCTTAGGTTTGTAGGGTGAAGAATTATGATGTACAATCTTGAAATCTTTGCAAAGAGCTTCTACCATGTTATTATTCATGTTCAACCCATTATCAGTAATGATCTTACTTGGCACACCATAACGACATATAATATGATTCTTGATAAACCCTACAAGAACTTGCTTGGTCATATTTGCATACGATGCCACTTCAACCCACTTTGTGAAGTAATCAATAGCCACCAAAATGAAATGATGTCCATTCGAAGCTTTGGCCTCAATCATACCAATCATATCAATTCCCCACATGGGGAAGGGCCATGGGGAGGAAATGACGTTCAAGAGTGTCGGAGGAACATGAATCTTGTTTGCATATATTTGACACTTGTGGTATTTCTTCACAAATTTGCAATAGTCAGATTCCATTGTCATCCACTAGTAACCTGCTCTCAACATCTTCTTAGCCATAGCATGTCTATTGGAATGAGTACCAAAGTAACCTTCATGGACTTCAATCATGAACAGGTCTACTTCGTGTCTATCCATGCATCTGAGCAAAACCATATTGAAATTTCTCTTGTACAACACATCATCGTTCAGGTAGAAGTTGTCGGCTAATCTTCTCAAAGTCTTCTTATCTTTCAAAGATGCCCCAGACGGGTAAATATGACTTTGGAGAAAACACTTGATATCAAAATACCACGGCTTCTCATCTTTAACTTCTTCAACAATAAACACATGAGTTGGCCTATCAAGACGCATCACAGTCAAATTAGGAACTTCATTCCAGAATTTTACCACAATCATTGAAGCCAACATTGCAAGAGCATCTGCCATCCGGTTTTCATCTCGAGGGATATTGTGAAACTCAACCTTTGTAAAGAAAGTTGAAATCCTCCTCGCATAATCTCTATATGGTATCAAACCGGGTTAATTTGTCTCATATTCACCTTTGATTTGATTAACAACCAAAGCTGAATCTCCATAGACATCTAAATACTTGATTATGAGATCAATGGCCTCTTCAAGCCCCATAATGCAAGCTTCATACTCAGCCATATTGTTTGTACACTTGAAAGTCAATCTAGATGTAAACGAAAAATGTGTTCCTTGAGGAGTAATAATCACTGCCCCAATGCCATTACCATACTGATTAACGGATCCATCAAATACCATGCCCCAACGGGAACCAGGTTCTGGCCCTTCTTCAAGCAATGGTTCATCACAATCTTTCATCTTCAAGTACAAGATCTCTTCATCAGGAAAATCATACTGCACTGACTGATAATCTTCAATCGGTTGGTTTGCCAAATGGTCAGCCAAGACACTACCTTTAATTGCTTTTTGAGATCAGTACTCAATATCATACTATGATAACAACATCTGTCAATGGGCAATCCTCCAAGTTAAAGCAGGCTTCTCAAAAATATACTTGATTGGATCCATTTTGGATATCAACCAAGTGGTATGATTCAACATATACTGACGCATACGCTTAGCAGCCCAAGCCAATGCGCAACAAGTCTTTTCAAGCATAGAATACCGAGTCTCACAGTCGGTGAATTTCTTACCGAGGTAGTAAATTGCGTATTCTTTCTTTCCAAATTCATCTTGCTGACCAAGGACACAACCCATACTTTCTTCAAGCACAGCCAAATACATGATCAAAGGTCTTCCTTCAATCGACGGAGACAAATTGGAGGATCAAGTAGATACTTTTTGGTACTGTCAAAATATTTCTGGAAATCATCGATCCAATTACTAGACTAATCTTTCCGAAGAAGCTTGAATATAGGCGCACATGTAGCAGTCATATGCGATATGAATCTTGAGATATAATTCAAGCGGACGAGAAAACCTCTGACTTGCTTCTCAGTTTTAGGCGCATACATCTCTTGTATTGCTTTGACCTTAGCAGGATCAACTTCAATACCTTTTTCACTAGCAATAAAGCCCAACAACTTACTAGAACGAACAACAAATGTACATTTATTGGGATTCAAGCGGAGTTTGTACTTCCTCAAAAGCTGGAATAGCTTCAACAAATGCTCAACATGTTCTTCTTCATCACTAGATTTAGCAATCATATCATTAACATAGACTTCGACCTCTTTATGCATCATATCATGAAAAAGAGTGGTCATAGCTCTCTGGCACGTTGCACCAGCATTCTTTAAACAGAAAGGTATCACTCTTTAATAGAATGTTCCCCAGGGTGTAATGAATATGGTCTTCTCCATATCTTCAGGTGCCATCTTGATCTGATTATAACCGGAAAATTCGTCCATAAATGAAAAGACTTTGAATTTAGATGTATTGTCTACCAACGTATCAATGTGTGGTAGAGGAAAATCATCTTTCGGACTAGCTTTGCTCAAATCTCTATAATCGACACACATGCGGACTTTTCCATCCTTTTTCGAAACAGGCACAATATTGGTCACCCATTACAGAAACTCAGCGGTAACAAGGAAACTGACATCAATCTGCTTTTGCACTTCTTCTTTGATCTTTACTGCCATATCAGTATGAGTCCTCCTCAACTTCTGCTTGACTAGCGGGCATTCTAGCTTCAACGATAATATATGCTCCACAATCTCAGAATCCGAACCAGGCATGTCTTGATAGGACCAAGCAAACACATCTTAATAGTCTCGAAGAAGATCAATCAACCCCTTCTTAACCTCAGGACAGAGTTGGAACCCAATCTTGACTTCCTTCACATCATCTTCGGAACCCATGTTGACTAACTCAATCTGCTCTACGAATGGCTGAATGGATTTTTCCTCATGCTCAAGTAGACGATATAATTCATCAGAGACTTCTTCATCACATTCTTCCTCAGCCTCAAATATAGGGAATTCAAAGTTTGGAAAAGGAGTAGGATCATTGTATTCAATGGGTTTAAAAACCAACCTGCATAATGATTTGATATTTTGATTTTAAAGAAGTGAATTATGACCAAATATTATGCAGATGGACAATTTGTTATTTATTTAATCATGTTTTATGTAATTGCCATTTTCAGAATAAGCTAAAAGTTAAAATAAAACATCATAGATGTGGATGAATAGAATTTCATTTTATTGATGATAAAAATTGAAAAATGTCCAACAATGTTCACTTCTTCCTTAGGCATAGGAGAAGGATTTTCTCAAAATAATGAAAAGACAAATTTCTTAGAGCGATGGAAAATAACAAGAACATCAACAGCAACCCAATTATTGCAAGCCTATCCATGCGTCACAAAATTGGCGCAGTCTTCATCTTCATCACCCTCAATAATCAGCTGAGTGTTGTTCATTACCATGGATGAACCCTTCGCTACGGAAACTCAGTTGCATATCTTCAGCTTTAACATTAGACAACCTTCGCTGGAATCCCAAACCGGCTCTATTATTATCCTCGACATACGGCCCCACTGATCTGAACTGCCATCTTCAATAATTTTTTGCGCATCTTTGAAATATGACATGGGTGCCCCAATTTTCTTCACTTCAGCAATAGGTAGAGCTTGGAACGGAGTTCCAACCTCCTCCTCAGGTTCCACATATGAAAAAGATGACAGATGGCTTACCAACAACGTTTTCTTTCACCCACAATGACAAGCTTGCAAATCTTTACAAATTTCAATTTCTAATGCAGAGTAGACGTCACAACTCCAGCCTCATGGATCCATGGCCTTCCCAACAAGCAACTATAGGCCGGGTGGATATCCATTACTTGAAAAGTAATCTGAAAATCACCTGAACCTATCTTCACTGGAAGGTCCACTTCTCTTATAACAGTCTTGCGAGAACCATCAAATTCCTTGACAATCACACCACTATACCTCATTGGGGCGCCTTGATAGGATAATCTAGACATAGTTGATTTGGGGAGTACATTCAAAGAATAACCGGTATCAACCAACACATTTGACAATGCATCTTCCTTACAGTTCATCGATATATGTAGTGCCAGATTGTGATTTCTACCTTCCTCAGGAAGTTCTTCATCATAAAAACTCAAGTTGTTGCAGGAAGTGATGTTAGCCAAAATATGGTCAAATTGATCCACAGTTACATCATGCTCGACGTAAGCTTGATCCAACACTCTTTGCAGTGCTTCTTTGTGCGCTTCAAAATTCATGAGCAGAAACAACACTAAAATTTTTGAAGGAGTTTGGAGCAGTTGTTACACCACATTAAATTCCCTTTTCTTGATAAATCTCAGTACCTCATTGTAAGACCCCAATTTTGACCCTAAGATCCCTCATGCTATTCTCATCATATGCATTAGCATTGGGATCACACCTTGGCATTATCCATACCCCTCATTCATTGGGTTTGCATTGGGAGAGATCACCAAGTATATTTGATTGTATCATACTTCATTTTTCTTTATTTACTAACCAAAATACCAAAAATATGTCAATGTATAGTTTGTTGCTTTTGTAGGTAGTGTGTATGCTCACCTATGCTCTAGCAAGCTCATATCTAGGGTTTAAGACCCTCAGTGCAAGGAGCTCAATCAAGAATTAGTTTAAATTGTCTCTAAGTATCATATATGTATCCCCAAGATCTTCACATTTTATTTGGATCAAGAGAAACTCTACTCTAAATAAAATTCAAAACAACTTTCATGTTGAGGGCAAGAGCTAGTTTTGCTTGAAAAGTCATTTTTTATGGTACAAAAGTATAGGTCATTTTGTCTAAACCCTAGTTTGGAAGTCAACTCCCAAGACCATAACTTGCTCAATTTTTATGAGATGAAAGCCATTAAAATTAGATGATCAAATTCAAGGTGTCTAATTCAACTTTTATGTTTGGAGAAAGTGAAAATTCAAATTTCAAATGCATGTGCCAATTGAAAACGTTATTGGTCATTTTTGACCAATACCATTGAACAAGTGATTTTCCTCAACTTCTAAAATGCATAACTCCTTCATTCCTAATCCAAATGAGGTCAAATTTGTGACCAAATTTAATAGGTTGTAAATAGCTACAACTTTGATGAATGAACGTTTCTCATTTGAAGTCCATAGAAAAAGTTATTCAAGATGGAAGAAGTGAACATTTGACTTGGGAGTATTTTCAAATTTTTGCCAAAATTGGAAGTGTGCAAATATCATTCTCTATGGCTATAAATAGAACCTCTCATGCTCAGAATTGAGGACCTCATGCCTAAGCTTTGATTCAGAAACTCCAAACCCTCACCATTGAAGGATAAACTTGAGCATTTTCTTTGAAAATCGAGTTTCAATTCTCCATCTGTTTTGAGATTGAAACTCCAAGAGTCCATCCCTTTCTCTGATCTATTTCTCTTCCATCAAGCATCTGAAGCAAGGCCAAGCATAATTGGAAGCAAGATCGTGCCAATCTGAAGCTCCATTGAAGGTGAGTTTTTATATTTTTCATCTCTTCAATTCTCACTCAATTCTCCACTATTCTTGTTAATTTTTGGTTGTCTGAAGTCCTACCAATGTAGGCAAGAAGATTGAGTTGCTTTGAGGTCAAATCGAAGCAAATCAGTTCATGATCCTTAAAATTCAATTCCTTGTATCTTTTCATATACTTGGAATTAGACAAAATTGAGGCCAGATTCGAGCTCCTGAGCATTTTTCCTTCAAAATAGTGTACTCATTTTCCATTTTTCTTTGAGTTGAACTTGGACCAGTCTGGTGGTCCTCACCGGAGAAGATAACCGGAGCCAGGGCTCAGGTGGTGTGCTGGCTTGTCCATAACCCTTTGATCTGAGTCCTACGTTCTAATCTCAACCATCCAAAGTGACTACCACGCGTGCATCTCATTTGACAAAGGAACACATAGAACGCGCGCTTTGGACCATTTGATCTTCCACCTCAATTAATGAGGGAGATCAGATGGTCCAAGTATTTTTGAATATTTGAATTTCCATTTTAATTTCTTTATTTTCATTAATTTATATTAATTTCATTATTGATCCACAAAATATGGGACTTTCACAAAAAAAATTGAAATATTTTCCTCTTTCATTTTCTGAATTAAAATTATTTTTTGGATCAATATTGATATTTTTCATGATTTAATTGTTTTTGTGTATATTTTTAATTGTTTAACAATACTTCTGACTTTTCAAAAATAGTGAATTTTTTTATGCAATGTCCTTTGACCTTGTTTGACCTATGATAAATCTCTTGGCCATTCATTTGGTGTTTTTGAAGAGGTTTTAGGTTTTTTGATAAAACATAATTTAATTTAATGCATATTTAATTGATTTTTAATTTGTTTAATTGTGAATAAATTATGTTGAGACATTTTTATTGACTTGTGAAGTTTGACTATGTGTTTGGGCATTGATCAAGGTTGATTTGACTTTTGTTGGATTAAAATAATTGGATTTAGGGGATTGATAAAATGTACATTTAATCTCCCAAAGTGAATGAATGATTTTAATTAGATAAAACTCCTCACATGACCAATTTGTGTTTGTCTCATCTCCCCTCCCTCTTCATCTTCAATTCCTTTTTATCCCATTCCTCTCGTTGGCCAATGAGATCTCAATATCCTAAGGCTAATTGGTTCATGAACCAATACAAGTATGGATGATATTAGGTCCACCCTTTGGTCATTTTCTTTTTGTATGTGGTATATTTTAGGAGTATGGTTCATTATACCATAGTTGTGACTTCTACATCAGTACAATTACGGTTGCTTAACATAATGCTAAATTTTGACACAAAAGGCATATCATTCTAGTAAGTGAGATTGTAAGTCTCCCTCCTTTCATGGTATTGTGTGGAAACTTGGCCTTTTTTCCTTCCTTTAGAAGATGTCTTAGTTCAAGGATCCATGCTTGCGAATAGAAGGTTGAGTGTTCTCCAAAGAATGACTTAAACAATTGAAAAGCAAAACTCCACTAACTTCTAATCAACTAACATTTGACTAACGTTTTAATTTATAGTCATTTACTTTATGCACTTTAAATTCAAGCCATTTATCTTTTGTCATTATACATATCATTTAACTTGTTTATGTTTATGTCATTTTCACTTGACTCGTTTGAGCCATATATTGTGATTGTATATACTTGTTTGTGAATCTTGTTTGTGTTTGTGGTCTTAGGACCTTAAAATACATAATAAACAACAAAAAACCCTAAAAAATATTTGTGTGGACTATTGGATTTGACCTGAGCTTTGGACTTAGAATTAGGCAACATTCCCTATGCAAAAGGATTTGCCCAATGCCAACATCTATGAAACCAAGTCATTATGAAGTGAGTTTTCATCTGATGCAAGTATTGGGATCCACTTGAGTTCATCTGCAACATGGTCTTTATTCAAATGATACTTTGAACCTGTTTTTAATGCCTTATTCTGAGCAATTCAAGGAGTATGCCATCTGATACATGGGGAAGATTATGAAGAAGACTATGAAGTTGCTAGCTTGGATGTGGCTATCTTTATTTGATGCCTTGCTCTTCATCTTGCTTGCTTATTGATATTGCTTGATTTTAAAGTTCAAAGAAAAAGTGGGTTTCTATATTACATTCTTGTCTATTGGATTGCATCCCATTGGTCAGATTTTTGAAACTCTTCACTTTTAAATTTTTCATTGGATTAGTCTCTTCATCTCCTCCCACTTCTTAAACTTCAAATCTCTCCCTCTTTTCAAAACTTTCTTTGCTTGTGAGTTCTAACTTAGACTTTATTGCATATTAGAAACTTTGGCCTTATGCCACTGCATTTTAAAACTCTTTTCTTAAATTAAACTTGTAAATGAACTTAACCATATTGACTTAGAAATTTCAAAAGACAAAAAGAACTAACACTCATTCAAACTCTTTTTTAGGCCTTTTGTGCTCCCTTCAAACTTAAAATTTTGTTAAAAACAACTCACTCATTTTGAAATAGTTACCACGATTTACGAGGTTTTGATCTCTCATTTTTATGTTGGTATGTAGGCACAAGTCCGAAGGTCTTGTCAAACACAAAAATATAATTAATGAACTCTTTTCTCATCCTCTCACTTTATTTTATTGCAAACATCATTTTATACTAAAACACATGCAAACATAAAAAGGGCTCCCTAGGAGTACCTAGGACACTTTGGGTACTAACACCTTCCCTCTGTGCAACCAACCCCCTTACTTGTAATATATGGCATTTTATTAGTTTTTATTTGAAAACTTCTTATCTTTGGGTTTTGTTCATACTTTTACCTTTTTCTTTGGAAAAAATAAAAGCGCTGTGGCGAATCTGGTTTTATTGACGTTAACTTTATCTATAGCTTAATGGTCATGAATTTACCGCTACAAAAATTAAGTGGAGACTCTGCTGGGGAGTAGTCTCCAGTGGGTTTAGCCTACTTTTTTGGGTGTATATAGTTGTATATTTGATGTATGTATATTTTTTTATGTGATATAATCTTCTTGTTGTTCTTGGTGATCTCTGAGTGGTGAGATAAGTTCTAACCCGAACTTGAGTGCAATTAAGATAGGAGGATGGTATAGTTATGTTCGACTTGTTTGGAGTAGTCCTTAATAAGTTGGCTTGAGACCCATCTACTCAGTGGAGACCCTTTTGGACTTATGAATGTCACACAAGTCATTTGTGGTTAGACATTACTTTCTTTGATTTGGGGTCCGAGAAGCTGAGGACCGTAGAACATTTAACCCAACTTGGCCTATTTAGGACGTAGTGCGGGGACTGTGCAAGTGTAGACTTGATAAGAGTTGTTACGCGATACTACACTCAGACGAGTTTCTCTTGAGAATACTATGAGTTGATGAGTTAGTCATCCTAACCTGTAATATCCGATAGATGGAATTAAGACTCTGGGAACTTTTTAGACCATGATCTACATGTTTTATCCTCAGTACACTCCTCTGGGATGGTTCTTAACCCGACTCCATGCTTGTGACTCACAACAAACCCTTTATTCTTGGTTGATCCAATCAAGTCTTGTCAATATCAATGGAACTTGGGTGTTGATAAGGTGAAAACCATAATCCACCAAAATGGATGATTGATCTTGACAATGACTTGATTCATCCCTTGACCTTTGTTTGCCTTATGTGTGATCCCTTATTTGTGATTGTTGCATTCATGCATTCATGCGCATCATGACATTCATCACACAAAAAATAGCTTCAAGGAACTGAGGTTTCATTTGCAAATATTTTCAGACCATGGATTATGGACGAAGGAACACTAAGAAGTACATTTTCAAATGTCCTAATTAAAAAGAGTTGAGGAAGCTATCATCTTTTGTATTAGATCCCTTGGACTTCAAGCAACGTCGTGTGAAGCTTTTATCCGTGTTATCTGTTGATGTGGTTGAAGGACTCTTGAGTGTTTTGGTTCAGTTCTATGACCCTCTCTACGGTTGCTTCACTTTTCCCGATTATCAGCTTGTGCCTACGTTAGAGGAGTATGCCCATCTCTTGGGGATAACTGTTTCTAACAAGATTCCTTTTAGTGAATTGGAGGAGATTCCCATATCTCATCTCATAGCTGAAGCTCTTCATCTGAAGAAGTCTGAGATTGAAGCTCATCGGGTGAAGAAAGGAGGAATGT
Organism: Lathyrus oleraceus; assembly: GCF_024323335.1. Taxonomy (NCBI): domain Eukaryota; kingdom Viridiplantae; phylum Streptophyta; class Magnoliopsida; order Fabales; family Fabaceae; genus Lathyrus; species Lathyrus oleraceus. Next base: position 352,088,227 of record NC_066582.1, on the reverse strand, counting down.
TTGGGTTAACTTCTGAGTTTCTCATTGGGAAAGCTAATGCCTTTGCTCAAGCCGATAGTGTGGATGCTTTTGAAGCCATCTTTGTGTTGCTCATGTATGGTTTAGCTTTGTTCCCTAACATTGACGGTTTTGTTGATGTTAAAGCCAATAGAATCTTCTTGATTAGGAATCATGTGCCTACTCTGTTGGGTGATATGTACTTCTCTTTGCATATAAGGAATTCTAAAGGTGGTGGAACTATTGTGTGATGTGTTCCTCTTCTGTACAAGTGGTTTATTTCGCACTTGCCTCAGACGCCTGCTTTTGTGGAGAACAAACAATGTCTACGGTGGTCTCAGAGACTTATGTCTCTCACTAATGATGATATTGTTTGGTATGATTCTTCATTGAGTAACTTGGATATTATTTATAGTTGTGGTGAATTCTCTAATGTTCCTCTCATTGATACACAAGGAGGAATTAACTACAACCCTGCTTTGGCTAGTCGTCAACTTTGGTTCCCCTTGAGAGACAAACCTAATAACACTCAGTTAGAAGGTCTTTTCTATCAAGAGGGTAAAGATCCCCAACATTTGAAGTAGAAAATGGTACATGCTTGGCATAATGTGCATAGGAAAGAAAGATCTGAGCTTGGTCTGCGCAACTGTGTAGCTTTGGAAGCTTACACTACTTGGGTGAAAAAGAGAGATTTGGAGTTGAAGATGCCATATGTTTGTGAGAGACCTATGTCTATGGTTGTGACTGAGCCATTAACTCTCCCTAACCAAGATATAGAGGAGTTGGAAGATGCACTCACCAAGATGAAGCAAGATAAAGATATGTGGGAAGAACGGTTTCATGCTTTGAGCCGAAAGCATGAGGAGTTACAGTTTGAGTCTAAAGACAAGGATGCACTCATTGAACTTCTTGAAGACAGAGCAGTAAAGAGACAGAGAGAGCTAGAGGGTCTATCTTCCTCTAGGATGCCTCATCCTTTTGATGCTTGGAAGAAGATTTTTGATCAGCTTGTCCTCGAGAAGGCTCAGATGAAGACTTCTTTTGAGTCCGAGATTCGATGCATCTGAAGGAAGTATGCGCCTGCAGCCAGATCATCCGACACTGTTGTTAGGGGATCCATAGGATGACTAGTTTCCTTTTCTCTTGTATTTGTATTTTGGTTTCTGAAATGGTACTCAGTGTAATCCTTCCAAATTATATGAATAAAAGAGATTTTATGGTTAATCTAATTGCCATAAGTGTTATTATTATGTATTTGTAAATAAAATAGTATGTTCCTTGAAAATAAAAACTATCCAAACATTGCTTTTCATGCATCATTTGCATAACAAGTTTCTTTTGTCAGATGCCTTATTGGTTATTCTTCTGTGCTTCAGCCAAGTTGACTCAACGATACAACACTCGTGCCAATCAACCAAGAATCATGGAAAATCTGGAACAAGAGAACCGAGAGTTGAAGGACGAAATTTTCCGCTTGATTGCCATGATGGAGTCTGTTTCAGCTGCTCAGAGTCAGTCTTCTCCAATGCCTGCAACTCCTCCTCTTCAGGGGACTGTCATTTTAGAGGTTGCTACTTCAATTGTGCCTGCCACTCAGTTTTCTCCAGCTATGCCTGTCGGATTCCCGTGGGGAATGCCACCGAACTTTGTACCTAAAGGGTTTGCACCTACTTTTGCTTCCATGTCGGCATCTAGCCTGGTCATATCTATTCCGCCTCCAGTGGTTCATACTCTGCCTGTGTTGAGGACACCATCTACCATTCCGAGCCGTCTGAGGGCCCTGATGTTTATGAGAAGATGGACAAAATGAAAGACCATTTCTGTGAGATGCGAAAGGAATTGAAGACCTTGAAGGGAAAAGATCTGTTCGGTAAAAGTGCCGTTGAACTTTGCCAAGTGCCAAATTTCAAAATCCCGATGAAGTTCAAAGTACCTGACTTTGAAAAGTATAAGGGAAATACTTGTCCACTTAGCCATCTCATCATGTATGCCAGGAAAATGTCAATGCAAACTGATAATCATCAGTTATTGATTCACTACTTCCAAGACAGTCTGACTGGTGCCGCTCTGAGGTGGTATATGGGGTTAGATAGTGAAAGTGTTCGCACATTCAATGATTTGGGTGAAGCCTTTGTGAAGAAATATAAGCACAATGTGGACATGGCTCCCAAAAGAGACCAGCTAAGGTCGATGTCTCAGAAGGATAAGGAGACATTCAAAGAGTATGCCTAGAGGTGGAGAGAGCTTGCTGCTCAAATGAACTCTTTGTTGGAAGAGAAGGAGATAACCAAGATTTTCCTTAAGACCCTAAGTTCATTTTATTACTAACGAATGATTGCTAGTGCCCCTAGTGACTTTACCGAAATGGTAAACACGAGGATGAGGTTAGAAGAGGGTGTCCGATAAGGACGTTTGTCTAAGGAAGAAGTATCATCGAGTAAGAAGTATCGTAACAATTTCGCTAGGAAGAAGGAAGGTGACACCAATGCAGTATCTGTAGGGAGGCAGACGAGGCCTCACGTTAAAAGAAGTACGCAACCACGTCAGCATCATCATCAAGTTTCATCCTTTATTCCAGTATTTTCAAACAATCAATTAGTGCCAGTTCAACAACAATGTTAACAACAACCACAACAAAGAACAAACAAATACAAAACCAACACCAACAATAATCAATAACAACAGAGCTTTGAGAGGAAGAAGGTCTCTTTTGACCCTATTCCTAAGACCTACGCCGAATTATACCCATCTTTGGTTCTCAAGAACCTGCTTCAGCCAAGGAATCCGCCACAAGTTCCAAAACCACTTCCATGGAGGTATAAGCCCGAACTCCATCGTGCCTTTCATCAAGGAGCTCCCTGCCATGATATTAAAAATTGCTATCCTTTGAAGTATGAGGTCCAAAAGGTAGTAAAGAGTGGGATGGTGTCTTTCGAGGACCGTGCACCGAATGTGAAAGCTAACCCATTGCCTGCTCATGGTAATTCCTCTATTAACATGGTAGATGGTTGTCCAGGAAGTTTTCGAGTGTTCTATGTGTGACGTATTCGTCGATCCTTGGTAGAGATGCATAAGACCCTATGTACCATCAGTGATCGTGAGCACGACCATGACGGTTGTACAATTTGCAGTGTAAACCCCCGTGGGTGTTCTATCATCAAGAGAGACATCCAGAAGTTGATGGATGAGATTGTAATCCATATTCAATAGTCAAGGGATATAAATGATGTCAATGTGATAATACCAGTGTTTAAGACCCCTGAGCGGGTAGTGATTCAATTTAATAGTAGAAGCAACAACAACATCAATAGATCGGTATCTCCACTGGTAATACGGTTAGTGGGCCCAGTCCCATATGCATCCGATAGAGTTATTTTGTATAAGTATAATGCTACCATGGTGGAGAATGGTCAAGAGGTTCCGTTGCCTACGACCAATTTTTTTGTGAACATTTTTTTTGCCGATATAACGAAGGTGACCCGTAGTGGTCGTGTTTTTGGTCCCATTTTCCCAAAAGATGTAGAAGATGTTAGTAAGAAGGTTGAGGTACTTGTAGCAAATCTAATTAGTGCTCAAAAGTTTCAGTCTGGTGAGTCTAGCAATTTGAAGCCTAGTGATGATGATGAGGTGCTAAGATTGATAAAGAAGAGTGAATTCAATATGGTGGAGCAGCTACTCCAAACTCCTTCCAAAATTTTAGTGTTGTCTCTTCTTATGAATTTTGAAGCGCACAAAGAAGCATTGCAAAAAGTATTGGAGCAACCTTATGTTGAACATGATGTAACAGTGGATCAGTTTGACCACATTGTGACTAACACCACTTCCTGCAACAACTTGAGCTTTTGTGATGAATAACTTCCCGAGGAAGGCAGAAATCATAACCTAGCACTGCATATATTGATGAACTGTAAGGAAGATGCATTATCGAATGTGTTGGTTGATATCGGTTCTTTGTTAAATGTGCTCCCCAAATCAACTATGTCCAGACTATCGTATCAAGGCGCTCCTATGAGATACAGTGGCGTGATCATCAAAGCTTTTGATGGTTCTCGCAAGACTGTTATTGGTGAAGTGGATCTTCCAGTGAAGATAGGTCTGAGTGATTTCCAAATTACTTTTCAGGTAATGGACATCCACCCGACCTATATCTGCTTGTTAGGAATACCGTGGATACATGAAGTTGAGGATGTAACATCCAGTCTGCATCAGAAGTTGAAGTTTGTAAAGAATGGAAAGCTCATCATCGTGGGAGGAGAGAAAGCACTGTTGGTGAGTCACCTATCGTCTTTCTCATATGTGGAAGTTGAGGATGAGATTGGAACTCCGTTCCAAGTTCTATCTATTACTGAAAAGAAGAAGGTTGGGGTACCTATGTCCTCTTTTAAAGACGCTCAGAAGATTATCGAAGATGGCAGTTCTGACCAGTGGGGCCGTATAGTAGAGGTCGCCAAGAACAAGAATCGAGCCGGTTTGGGTTTCCAGCAAGGGATGTTTGTTGTCAAGGATGAAGATATGCAACCTAGTTTCTGTAGAGGAGGGTTCATCCATGGTAATGAACAACACTCAGCTGTACTGATCGAGGGGGATGAAGATGAAGACTGCACCAATCTTGTGACACATGGAAAATCTTGCAAAAATTGGATCATTATCGACGTTCCTGTTATTGTTCATCGCTCTAAGTAATTGTTTTTAATATTTTTGAAAAAAATCCTTCTCCATGCCTAAGGGAGAAGCGAACATTGTTGGGCATATTTCAAATTAATCATCAATGAAATGCAACTCTATTCATCCACATCTATGATATTTTATTTTTCTTTTTTTGCTTTTCTGAAAATGGTAATCACATAAAACATGATTAAATAAATAATAATTGTCCATCTTCATAATATTTGGTCACAATTCACTTCTCTAAAATCAAAATATCAAATCATTATGCCGGTTGGTTTCTAAACCCATTGAATACAATGATCCTACTCCTTCTCCAAACTTTGAATTCCTTGTGTTTGATGCTGAGGAAGAAAATGATGAAGAAGTGTCTGATGAATTGTCTCGTCTACTTGAGCATGAGGAAAAAGCCATTCAGCAATTCGAAGAGCAGATTGAACTAGTCAACTTAGGTTCCAAAGATGATGTCAAGGAAGTCAAGATTGGGTCTCGACGGTGTCCAGAGGTTAAGAAGGGGTTGATTGATCTTCTCCGAGAGTATTCATATGTATTTTCCTGGTCTTATCAAGACATGACTGGTTTAGATTTTGAGATTGTGGAGCATAGATTGTCGTTGAAGCGAGAATGCCCATCAGTCAAGCAGAAGTTAAGGAGGACTCATCCTGATATGGCAGTGAAGATCAAAGAAGAAGTGCAAAAGCAGATTGATGTTGGTTTCCTTGTTACTGCTGAGTATCCATAGTTGGTGGCCAATATTGTGCCCGTTCCAAAGAAGGATGGAAAAGTCTGTATGTATGTTGATTATAGAGATTTGAACAAAGCTAGTCCGAAAGATGATTTTCGTCTGCCACACATTGATATATGGTAGACAATACAACTAAGTTCAAAGTCTTTTAATTTATGGATGGATTTTCCGTTTATAATCAGATCAAAATGGCACCCAAAGATATCAAGAAGACCACATTCATTACACCCTAGGGAACATTCTATTATAGAGTGATGCCTTTCGGTTTAAAAAATGCTGGTGCAACATACCAGAGAGTAATAACCACTCTTTTTCATGATATGATGCACAAAGAGATCGAAATATATGTTGATGATATGATTGCTAAATCCAGTGATGAAGAAGAACATGTTGAGCATTTGTTGAAACTATTCCAGCGTTTGAGGAAGTATAAAGTCCGCTTGAATCCCAATAAATGTACATTTGATATTCGTTATGGTAAGTTGTTGGGCTTTATTGTCAGTGAGAATGGTATTGAAGTTGATCCTGCCAAGGTCAAAGCAATACAAGAGATGCCTGCACCCAAAACTGAGAAGCAAGTTAGAGGTTTTCTTGGCCGCTTGAATTATATCTCAAGATTCATTTTGCATATGACTGCCACGTGTGCACCTATATTCAAGCTTCTTCGGAAAGATCAGTCTTGTGATTGGGCCGAGGATTTCCAGAAAGCTTTTGATAGTATCAAAGAGTATATGCTTGAGCCTCTGATTCTCTCTCCACCTATTGAAGGAAGTCCGTTGATCATGTATTTAACTATACTTGAAGAGAGTATGTGTTGTGTTTTGGGTCAGCAAGATGAGACTGTAAAGAAAGAATATTCTATTTACTACCTCAGCAAGAAATTCACCGACTGTGGACTCGATATTTTATGCTTGAAAATACTTATTGCGTATTGGCTTGGGCTGCTAAGCGTCTGCGTCAGTATATGTTGAATCACACCACTTGGTTGATATCTAAAATGGATCGAATCAAGTATATTTTTGAGAAGCCTGCTTTAACTGGGAGGATTACCCGTTGGCAGATGTTGTTATCAGAATATGATATTGAATACCGATCTCAGAAAGCGATTAAAGGTAGTGTCTTGGCTGACCATTTGGCTCACCAACCGATTGAATATTATCAGTCAGTGCGATATGGTTTTCCTGATGAAGACATATTGTACTTGAAGATGGAAGATTATGTTGAACCATTGCTTGAAGAAGGGCCAGAACTTGGTTCCCGTTGGGGCATGGTATTTGATGGAGTTGTTAATCAATATGGTAATGACATTGTAGCAGTGATTATTACTCCTCAAGGCACTCATTTTCCATTTACAGCTAGATTGGTTTTCAAATGTACAAACAATATGGCTGAGTATGAAGCTTGCATTATGGGGCTTGAAGAGGCCATTGATCTCATAATCAAATATTTATACGTTTATGGAGATTCAGCTTTGGTTGTGAATCAGATCAAGGGTGAATGGGAGACGAATCAACCCGATTTGATACCATATAGGGATTATGCGAGGAGGATTTCAACTTTCTTTACAAGGGTTGAATTTCATCATATCCCTCGAGATGAAAACCGAATTGCAGATGCTCTTGCAATGTTGGCTTCAATGATTATGGTGAAGTTCTGGAATGAAGTTCTCAATCTGATTGTGATGCGTCTTGATAGGCCAGCGCATGTGTTTGCTGTTGAAAAGGTCAAAGATGAAAAGTTGTGGTATTTTGATATCAAATGTTTCCTCCAAAGTCAGATTTACCCGTCTGGGGCATCTTTGAAAGATAAGAAGAATTTGAGAAGACTGTAGTGGTAAATTCATGACCATTAAGCTATGGATAAACTTAACGTTAATTAAACTAGAGTCTCCACCGCACTTTTATTGTTTCTATGGGAAAAGAGAAAAGTACGAACAAAACCAAAAAAATAATAAGTTTTCAAATCAAAACTAATAAAATGCCAGAGATTACAGGTAAGGGGATTGGTTACACGGAGGGAAGGTGTTAGCATCCAAAGGGTCCTAGGTACTCCCAGGGAGCCCTTTTTTGTGTGCACATGTGTTTTGGTATAAAATGATGTTTGCAATAAATAGAGTGTGGGGATGAGAAAAGAATTCATTAATTATATTTTTGTGTTTGACAAGACCTTCGAACTTGTGCATACGTACCAACATAAAATGAGGGATCAAAACCTCGTAGTTCGTGGTAACAACTTCAAAGTGGATGCATCGCTTTTAATAAAAATTTAAGTTGAACAAAGGAACAAAAGGCCTAACAAGGTTTGAATGAGTGTTAATTCTTTTTGTCTTTTGAAATTCTAAGTCAAGTATAGTTAAGTTCATTTACAAATTTGATAAAAAAAGGGTTTAAAAATGCAATGGCATAAGGCCAAACTTTCTAATTTGCAATATGGTCTAAGTTAAAAAAACACAAGCAAAGAAGATTTTAAAAGGAGGGAGAGATTTGAAATTAAAGAGGTGGGGAAGAGATGAAGAGACTAATCCTATGCAAAAATTAAAAGTTAATAGTTGAAAAGATCTAACCAATGGGCGTCAATCCAATAGACACGAATGTCATATAAAACCCCAAATTTCCCTTGGGCTTTAGAATCAAGCAATATCAATACACAAATAGCAATATGAAGAGCAAGATATCAAATAAATATAGCCACATCCAAGCTTATCAATTCCATGATCTTCTTCACAAACTCCCATGTATCAGATGAACTGGAAGATAGGCACTAGGCACAAATTCAAAATAACAGCTTCGAAAAGATCATGTAGCAGATGAACTCAAAAGGATCTTTAATACTTGCTTCAGATGAAGTTTCAATTCACATGCACTTGGTTTCATGAAAGTTGGCATTGGCCAAGTCCTTTTGCATAGGGAGTGTTGCCTAATTCTAAGTCCAATGTCTCAGAGCAATCCAGCAGTCCATACAAAATGTCTTTTAAGGTTTTTGTTGTTATTATGTACATTAAGGTCAAGAGACCACAAATACAAACAAGTATATACAATCACAATATAATCACAAGATAAGGCTCAAATGAGCAAAGTGAAAATGACATTAAAGTAAACAAGTTAAATGGCATGAATAATGGCAAATGAATAAAGACTTAAAATTATAGTGCATAAAAGTAAATGGCTTGAAATAAAATGTTAGTTGTTAGTTGATTAGAAGTTAGTATTACTTTTGCTTTTGCTTAAGTCATTCTTTGGAGAACACTCAACCCACTATTCACAAGCATGAATCCTTGAACCAAGACATCTTCCAAAGGAAGGAAAAAAGGCCAAGTTTCCACACAATACCATGAAAGAGGGGAGACTTACAATCTCACTTACTAGAATGATATGCCTTTTGTGTCAATAATTTAGCGCTATGTTAAGCAATCGTAATTGGACTTATGTAGAAGTCACAACTATTTACGGTCGGGCAATAGAAATTTTATTGTTAATGCATGTTAGAGATATGGTATTATGAACCATACTCCTAAAACATACCACACTTAAAAGAATATGCAAAAGGGATGGACCTAATCTCATTCACACTTATGTTGATTTTGCAATCAACTAGCCTTAGGATATAGAGACATCATAGGTCCATGAAATGAATGAGAAGAGAATGAGATTGAGATGAAGAGGGAGGGGAAATCGAATCAACACAAATTGGTCAAAGGAGGACTTTTATCAAATTAAAATCATTCATTCATTTTGGGAGATGAAAAGTCCATTCCATCAATATCCTAAATCCAATGATTTTAAGTCAACAAAGTCAAATCAACCTTAACCAAGGCTCAACAATATAAGTCAAACTGAACAAGTCAATATCAAAAGCTCAACACAATTTATTTTGCATTTAAACAATTAAAATCAATTAAATAATGCTTTAAATTAAATTATGGTTGGTCAAAATCCTAAAACCTCATCAAAACACCAAATAAATGGCCATGAGATTTATCATAGGCCAAACAAGGTCGAAGGACCTTGGAGAAAAAATTTCATCAATTTTGGAAACCTTAAACTATTTTTAAACAATTTAAAATATTCACAAAAATAATTAAATTATAGAAAATATTAATAATGATCCAAAAAATAATTTTAATTCAGAAAATAAAATAGGAATTTTTTAAATTTTTTGGGTGAAACTCATATTTTTTAGATCAATATTAAAATTAATATGAATTAATGAAAATAAACCAAATAAAATGAAAATCAGAAAATAGTAAAAAACGTGGACCACTTGATCTCCCTCATTAATTGAGGTGGCAGATCAAGTGGTCCTCAACGCGCGTTCCGTAATGAACACAAGTCAAAGCGCTGCATGGATGGTATTTAAAACCAATGCACGAGATTAAAACATTTCAAAAGGATCATGTGGTTCAGATGAATTCCAACACACCACCGAAGCCAAAGCTTCGGTCTCTTTCTCCAGTGAGCTTCACTGGATTGGTTCACTCATAACCATCACCAAAATAAAAAAGAAAGACATGAATTTAAAGTAAAAATCCTCAGGTGCTCGAACCTGGCCTCAATTTTTCCTAACTCCAAGTATATTGAAAGATACAAGGAGTTGAATTTTGAGATCATGATCTGGGTTGCTTCGATTTGACCTTAAAGAAACTCAATCTTATTGCCTACATTGGTAGGACTTCAGAAAACCAAAGATCAAGAAGAGTTATGGAGAATTGAGTTAGAATTGAAGAGATGAAATTTTTTGGAAAATACCTTAAATGCAGGTCTGTATGAAAACAATCTTGCTTCCAATTGCTCTTGATCTTGCTCTGGACACTTGATCAATTGGAAATGAATCAGCAAAAGGTACAAGACTCTTGAAGATTTGAATCTCAAAACAGTGGAGATTCAAACTCAATTTCTAATGGAAATTCTCAAGGTTATCCTTTGAATGAGAGGGTTTGGAGCTAGGGATTCAAAGTTGGCGCGCAGGGTCCTTGATTCTGAGCATGGAGGGCTCTATTTATAGTCATATGATTGCTAAATTCACACTTGAAAATAAGTTCCAAAAATAGAAATGTACATTGCATGGATGCATGGGCGTGTGATAGGCCCATGTAATCATCTCTTCAGGTCCAAAAATGAGTACTAACATTGCTGAAGTCACATTGGTAAGCCATGCAATTGTGTATGAGGAATGCAAGTTCAATTATGCCAAATGGTCATCCAAGTTCGATCCATGTGCAAGTCACTCATACTTTTCCAATTGGGATGAAATTGGACTTTTTGGAAATGTTAGGTCAAGAGGAACAACTTTCATGTTGAACACTTGTTCATTTGAAGCTTGGATCATGATGAATTTTGTGGTGGAAGTTGGGAAAATCAAACATGTCAAAAATATTTCTAAGTGTCAAGCCATATGTTCACTTATTCCATCTTGGCTAACTTTTTATGTGAGCTTCAAATGATAACAGTTTCTTAATAAAAGTTGTATCCCTCTCAAAGTACTTCAAAATGGTCAGAAATTGGACCTCATTTGGATTTAATATGACGGGGTTATGCATTTATGAAATTGAGGAAAATCAATTGTTCAATGGCATTGGTCCAAAATAACCTATAATGTATCCTCATATCACATGCATATAAAAGTTAAATTTTCTCTTACTCGAAACATCAAAGTTTAAGTGGACATCTTGAATTTCATTGTGCAACTTGGAAATATTTCATCTCATAAAAATTGAGCAAGTTATGGCCTTGGGAAGTTGACCTCCAAATTAGGGTTTATACAAAATGACCTATAATCTTTCACCATAAAAAATGACTTTCCATACAAAACTAGCTCTAGAACTCAACATGAAAGTTGTTTGGAATGTAATACAGAATAAAGTTTCTCTTGGAATCATTTTCATATGACAAAAACTGTAGAAGGTAGGGTCTAGGGAACCCCAACTTTGATTAGATGAATTCCTCTGGTCAACCACCATGAACCAACTTCCTAGCTTGCCATTCTCTTGACTTTTGGGACTCATGGAGGATCATATATGCATAAAATGATGAAATTTGAAGTATCCCTTGAAATATTTGATCAATTGATGAAGAAGCTTGTTGAAGAAATTACACAAGATACCTAGATGAATTAGGGATTCCAAGGCAAACCAATTCCAAACTCTTGATGATTTGTTGATCAAAATAACATGTTAAGATCATGAGGATTTATATATGATGCATAGAGCCATAGTAAACCAATTATTGACTAAACTCCTGGCATTGAGGGTCTTAAACCCTAGATGTGAGCTTGATAGATCAAAGGTGAGCACATGCTCTACCTACAAAAAAGTTAGATTATACAAAGACATATTTTCATATTTTGGTTATTAAAAATGATAAAATACAAAGTATGATACAATCACATGATGTTTGGTGATCTCTCCCAAGGCAAACCCAATGAATGAGGGGTAGGGAGGATGCCAAGGTGTGATCTCAATGCTAATGCATATGATGAGATAACGTGAGGGATCTTAGGGTCAAAATTAGGGTCTTACAGCTGCCCCTATTTAAGGACGTTCTAGCTGAGGAGATGAAGGTTAAAATCTTTGCATAGACTCAGTAGAATGGGCTTAAATAACAACATATAGAAACAAATTTTGGTCCCTAAGAGACCTCATGATGCATATGATATGAAATGTTGAAATGTACTTTATGGGGAAATGTTTCCACAAAGGAAAAGAATCCGGAGACACTGAAGGTCCACAGGAGTATAATGCATTCCATAAGGAAAACTCACTGGGAAGATAGAGACTCTGGGAAAAAAGGGTTGTGCGTAGGCCAGGCTACGTCTTAAAAACAACTAGGGGACTTGAGGGATTCCACAAAAAATAAATCAATGGAAAGACTCAGTCGGGGAACAAGAGGAACATATGCAGGGGAAACGGGTAAATCAGAACAAAGCTGAAATACTCGAACCAAACAGGAAACAACGATTTCACTAAGGAAATGCACACTCAAACTCAACTGGGGGAAGAAAAGATCTTCAACACAGGAGAAGCAGAAATTTATTATTCATTACCTGTTACTGGGTAAGAAGATAACAAAAATCTGACAGGGAGGAGATCCGTTACCGGTTTGGGTAAAAATATCAAGGATGACTCGCTGAAGGCAACCAGGAGGTGTATTCATTACCGGCTACTGGGTAAGAATAAACTGTTGGGGAAAAGCCAAAATAGGATTTAAAACTACCGGTTACTGGGCAGAAGACCACAGAGAGAGAATATTCGTCACTAGTTAAAGTGAACATATCAAGGATAGACTCAAAAGGAAAGAAAATCCGTCACCGGTTAGGATGAACATATCAAGGATAGAATTTCCTGGGGAATTCTAGGGAGAATATCTGTCGCCGGTTAAGATGAACATATCAAGGATAAACTGCTTGAAAAAGTAGGAATTACATCTATCGAATGCTGGATAGAATACCGAAAAGAGAATATCCGTCATCGGTTAGGATGAACATATCAAGGATAGACTCAAAGGGGGGAAATAGAAATTAAATCTTTCAGTTACTAGATAGAATACCAAAAAGAGAGTATCCGTCATCAATTAGGATGAACATATCAAGGATAAACTATGCAAATGGGATAAAAGCAGGATTTACAACTATCAGTTACTGGGCAGAAGACCGTAAAGAGAAGGAAATTTGTCACCGGTTAGGATGAACATATCAAGGAATAACTCTCTGGGGAACAAAAATAGGGATTACAACTACCGGTTACTGGGTAGAATACCAAAAGGAGAGAATATCTGTCACCGGTTAGGATGAACATATCAAGGATAGACTCAAACAAGGGAAGAAAATATCCTTCATCGATTAGGATGAACATATCAAGGATATACTTCCTGGGAGACGTAGAGACGAATCCGCTGGGGAAACAAGGTTAGCTTTGCCAGGTATTAGGCAAAAGTAACACACATGAGAAGAATATTACCAGTTACTGGGTAATAGGTTCTCAGGGGACCAAAATCTTCTATCTAGGTAAGATTTAGAAAGAAAAGGTCAATCAAAGGACTCATCCCAATGAGGATATAACTTAGGGGGATGGTTCCATCTAGATAATCAACTAGGGAGGAAGTAGAAATAACGATCATCCACGAGGAAATAACTCAGTAGGGAAAGAGAAAGGTTAAAGTCTTTCTGCTTAATTGGATGACATTCTACAATTGAAAGAGGACAGACAAACCACATCTGCATGGGGAAAAAGTAAACCGCCATAGCAGAAGATCAAAATGAACAATGAATCATAAAGTGCAACAATGCAATAATGAAATTATATGAGTGTATATGTATATGTATATGTGTATATATGATGATTATGCTGACAAAATGATCACAAAGGATACAAGTGTCACTTATTTGAATCATCGATAAAACCCCTAGCCAATCCTCACGGGAGGGAAATAACTGCTGGAAAAAAACAAACAAATGTCTTGAAGGCTCAATCCTGGTTGGGTAAAGAACAAGGAGAGGATCTACAGAGGAAACTACTAGAAACTTTACGGGGAATTTTAGGTCAACACCATATCAAATGGGAGACAACCATGCAAGGGACAAACGTAATAGCTGCTCAAAAACAGGAGTAACTCTGACGATTTGCGGGGAATTAAAATTCTACCGAAGCTGTGCAAATTGCTGAAATAACACGCCTACAACTCAAGGGAGGCCAACAAACTCGGCTGGGGAAACCAATAAAACTCGGCTACTGAAATGCTGTCGGGAATGAAATAGGGATTATGCCCACTGCTTAGGGAGAACCAATAATGCTCCTTAGTTTAGGGCTTACCGCTTTTCAAACTGTTGTTGATATTCCTTTAAATGATATCAATTGCTTAAAATAACTGCTTTTATATATTTAAGAAAATATGATTTTAATTTAAAATTTAATTTCAAAATGATCATAATAAAATTTAAATCTATTTGGCTGAATTAAACAAGAGTAGAAACAATTGGATAAAAAGGTCAACTTTATTTAATGGAATGGTAGTCTGTAAATGACAAGACTCCATAGATCTTTACAAAATTTGAAAAATGGTAATTTACATGGATAAGGGCTACATTGAATACAATGATCACTAATCCTTCTACCATGTTCACTATGCTCTTGGAGACTTCATCGGGGATGGTGAATCAGAATTGACTAATTTGCTCAAGAATGTCTTCGAAACTAAAGATCAGCAGGATGCAGTTACTTGCCATAATCCCTAATTTTTGCATAAATTTCCCCAAGGTGGGGTACTCAATTTATCGGAATCGCCCTTTCGGGTTTCAATCACTAAGACGCTCATTTTTGCCTAAGCCTCCCTTTCAGATTTTCAACTTAGCGAGTTGTTCTTTTCTTTTTTTAGGTGAAGTATTTCTTGACTGCATTTGCGTTCACAGGACGAGTGAACTCTTCACCATCCATAGTTGTAAGGATCAAAGTATCGCCTTAAAAGGATCTCTTAACAACATATCGACCTTCATAATTAAGAGTCCATTTGCCCCTAGAATCTGGCTTGAAAGATAGAATCTTCTTGACCACAAGGTCACCTTCTCTAAATACACGGGGTCTGACCTTCTTATCAAAAGCTTTCTTCATTCTCTGCTGATACAACTGACCATGGCACATGGCGGTCTCTTCTCTTCTATCAAGTTCAGCTGGTCAAACCTGGTCAGACACCATTCAGCCTCAGTCAACTTGGCTTCCATCAAGACACGCAATAAGGGGATCTCCACCTCCACTGGAAGCACAACTTCCATGCTATAAACAAGTGAGAAAGGGGTTGCCCCTCTTGAAGTACGGATGGATGTACGATACCCATGCAAAGCAAATGGAAGCATCTCATGCCAATCCTTGTACGTCACAATCATCTTCTGGATGATCTTCTTGATGTTCTTGTTTTCATCTTCAACAACCTCATTCATCTTAGGTCTGTAGGGAGAAGAATTATGATGTGAAATCTTGAAGTCTTTGCAAAGAGCTTCCACCATATTATTATTCAAGTTTGAACCATTATCAGTAATGATCTTACTTGGCACACCATATCGGCATATAATTTGATTCTTGATAAACCTCACAACAACTTTCTTGGTTACATTTGCATACGATGCCGCTTCAACCCATTTTTTGAATTAGTCAATGGCCACCAGAATGAAACGATGCCCATTCGAAGCTTTGGGCTCAATCATGCCAATCATATCGATTCCCCACATGGAGAAGGGCCATGGGGAGGAAATGACATTCAGTAGTGTCGGAGGAACATGAATCTTATCTTCATAAATTTGACACTTGTGGCATTTCTTCACAAACTTGCAACAGTCAGATTCCATTGTCAGCCAATAGTAAGTTGCTCGCAACATCTTCTTTACCATAGCATGTCCATTGGAATGAGTACCAAAGGAACCTTCATGGACTTCAGTGATCAATAGGTCTGCTTCGTGTCTATCCACGCATCTGAGCAAAACCATATCCATGTTCTCTTGTACAATACATCACCATTCAGGTAGAAATTGCCGGTTAATCTTCTCAAAGTCTTCTTATCTCTCAAAGATGCCGTGGGCGGGTAAATATGACTTTGGAGGAAACATTTGATATCAAAATACCACGACTTCTCATCTTGGACCTCTTCAACAGCAAATACTTGAGATGGCCTATCAAGACGTATCACAGTCAGATTTGGAACTTCATTCTAATACTTCACCATAATCATTGAAGCCAACGTTGCAGAAGTATCTGCCATCCGGTTTTCGTCTCGAGGGATATGATGAAACTCAACCTTTGTAAATAAAGTTTAAATCCTCCTTGCATAATCTCTATATGGTATCAAACCGGGTTGATTCGTCTCCCACTCACCTTTGATTTGATTTACCACCAAAGTTGAATCTCCATAGATGTCAAAATACTTGATTCTGAGATCAATGGTCTCTTCAAGCCCCATAATGCAAGCTTCATACTCAGCCATATTATTTGTACACTTGAAAGTCAATCTAGGTGTAAATGGAAAATATGTGCCTTGAGGAGTAATGATCACTTCCCCAATGCCATTACCATATTGATTAACAGCTCCATCAAATACCATGCCCGAACGGGAACCAGGTTCTGGCCCTTCTACAAGCAATGATTCACCACAATCTTTCATTTTCAAGTTCAAAATCTCTTCATCAGGAAAATCATACTGCACTGACTAGTAATCTTCAATCGGTTGGTGAGCCAAATGGTCAGCCCAAGCCAATGCGTGACAAGTCTTCTCAATCATAGAATACTGAGTCTCACAGTTGGTGAATTTCTTACTGAGGTAGTAAATTTCATATCTTTTTTTCCAGTTTCATCTTGCTGACCTAGAACACAACCCATACTTTCATCGAGCACAGTCAAATACATGATCAAAGATCTTCCTTCCACAGGCGGAGACAGAATCAGAGGCTCAAGCAGATACTCTATGATACTATCAAAAGCTTTCTGGCAGTCTTCGGTCCAATCACAAGACTGATCTTTCCGAAGAAGCTTGAATATAGGCGCACATGTGGCGGTCATGTGTGATATGAATCTGGAGATATAATTCAAGAGGCTGAGAAAACCTCTGACTTGCTTCTCAGTCTTGGGCGAAGGCATCTCTTGTATTGCTTTGACCTTGGTGGGATTAACTTCAATACCCTTCTCGCTGACAATAAAGCCCAACAACTTACCAGAACGAACACCAGAAGTAAATTTATTGGGATTCAAGCGGAGTTTGTACTTCCTCAAATGCTGGAATAGCTTTAACAAATGCTCAACATGTTCCTCTTTGTCAATGGATTTGGCAATCATATCATCAACATAGACTTCGATCTCTTTATGCATCATATCATGAAAAAGAGGAGTCATTTCTCTCTGGTAAGTTGCACCAGCATTCTTTAAACCGAAAGGCATCACTCTGTAACAGAATGTTCCCTAGGATGTAATGAATGTGGTCTTCTCCATATCCTCGGGTTCCATCTTGATTTGATTATATCTGTAAAATCCGTCCATAAACAAAAAGACTTCGAATTTAGCTGTATTGTCTACCAACATATCAATGTGTGGTAGAGGGAAATTATCTTTTGGGATGGCTTTATTTAAATCTCTATAATCAACGCACATACGGACTTTTCCATCCTTCTTCGGAACAGGAGCAATATTAGCCACCCATTACGGATACTCAGCGGTAACAAGGAAACCAACATCAATCTGCTTCTGCACTTCTTCTTTGATCTTCACTCCCATATCAGGATGAGTCCTCCTCAACTTCTGCTTGATTAGTGGGCATTCTGGCTTCAATGGAAATCTATGCTTCACAATCTCATAATCCAAGCTAGACATATCTTGATAGGACCAGGAAAACACATCTAAATACTCTCGGAGAAGATCAATCAACCCCTTCTTCACTTCTGGACACAATCGAGACCTAATCTTGACTTCCTTCACATCATCCTCGGAACCCAAGTTGACTAACTCATTCTGCTCTTCAAATGGTTGAATGGCTTTTTCCTCATGCTCAAGTAGCCGAGACAATTCATCAGATACTTCTTCATCACTTCCTTCCTCGGCCTCAAACACAGGGAATTCAAAATTTGGAGAAGGAGTAGGATCATTGTATTCAATGGGTTTAGAAACTAACCTGCATAGAGATTTGATATTTTGATTTTAGAGAAGTGATTTGGTGACCAAATATGATGCAGATGGACAAATTATATTTTAATTATGTTTTCTGTGATTACCATTTTTTAGAAAAAAGCAAAAAGTAATAAAACATCATAGATGTGGATGAATAGAATTAAATTTTATTAATTATCAAATTTGAAAATGCCAACAATGTTCACTTCTACCTTAGGCATAGGAGAAGGATTTTCACAAATAATAAAAGCAATTACTTAGAATGATGCATAATAATAGGAATATCAACAATAGTCCAATTGTTGCAAGCTTTTCCATGCGTTACCAAATTGGTGCAGTCTTCATCTTCATCCCCCTCGATCACGGCAACTAAGTGTTGGTCATTGCCATGAATGAACCCTCCGCTACGAAAACTGGGTTGCACATCTTCAGCTCTAATCTCAGATGAACCTCGTTGGAATCCCAAACCAGCTCTGCTCTTGTTATCGGTGACCTCTACCATCTGACCCCATTGATCAGAAATACCGTCTTCAACAATCTTCTGAGCGTCTTTGAATGAGGACATAGGTTCCCCAACTCTCTTTTCTCCAGAAATAGATAGAGCTTGGAACGGAGTTCAAACCTCATCCTCAGCTTCTACATAAGAGAAAGACGACAGGTGGCTTACCAACAAAGCCTTCTCCCCACCGACAATAACAAGCTTTCCATTCTGGATAAACTTCAATTTCTAATGTAGCGTTGACGTCACTGCTCCTGCCTCATGTATCCATGGCCTTCCTAACAAGCAGCTATAGGCCAGGTGGATATCCATTATTTGGAAAGTAATTTGGAAATCACTCGGACCTATCCTCACAGGAAGGTCCACTTCACCAATCACAGTCTTGTGAGAACCATCAAATGCTCTGACGATCACACCACTATATCTCATTGGAGCTCCTTGATATGTCAATTCAGAAAGAGTTGATTTGGGAAGTACATTCAATGAAGAACCGGTATCAACCAATACGTTCGACATAGTGTCCTCCTTGCAATTCATCAAAATGTGCAATGCTAGATTGTGATTTCTATCCTCCTCAGGAAGTTCCTCATCAAAGAAGCTCAAGTTTTTGCAGGAAGTGATGTTAGCCACAATATGATCGAACTGATAAAAATTTACATCATGCTCTACATAAGCTTGCTCCAATACCTTTTACAATGCTTCTCTGTGCGCTTCAGAATTCATAAGCAGAGACATCATTGAAATTTTGGAAGGGGTTTGGAGCAACTACTCCACCATATTAAACTCGTTCTTGTTAATCAACCGGAGTACCTCATCATCATCATTAGCCTTCAAACCGCTGGATTCACCAGACTGACACTTTGGAGTGCTAATCGGATCAACTGCATGCACTTCAACACTCTTACTGGAAGATACATCTTCTACATTCTTTGGGAACACTGACCCAAAAACACGATTGCTACGGGTCACCTTCGTAACATCAACAATGCTCACAACAGAACTGGTCGTAGGTAATGGAACCTCTTGACCATTCTCTAACATAGTCGCATTATACTGGTACGGGATAGCCTTATCGGATGCATACGGGACTGGACCCGTTAACCGTATTACCAATGGCGATATCGATTTATTGCTGACATTGTTACTGCTATTGTTGTCAAATTGAATCACCACTCTCTCTGGAGTCTTGAACACAAGAAATATAACAATCACATCGTCACCTAAGTGACGAGACTGAAGAATCCGGATCATACCTTCATCCATCAACCTCTGGATGTCTTTCTTCACAACCACACAACCACTAGGATTAACAGTACAGATTGCACAACCATCATGGTCATGCTCACAATCACTTACCAAAAAATTTCCTTGTGCATCGTCACTAAGGACCTTCTAATGAAACAAACATCATATACTTTAAACTCCCCAGGACAACCATCTACCATGTTAACAAAAGGGTTACCATGAGCGGGTAATGGGTTAGCTTTGACATTCGGCGCACGATCCTCAAAGGACACCATCCCACTTTTAACCAACTTCCGGACTTCATACTTCAAGGGATAATAGTTCTTAATATCATGGCCAGGAGCCCCTTGGTGAAAGGCATAATGAAGCTCTGGCTTGTACCACCATGGAAGTGGTTCAGGAATCTGTGGGGGATTTCTTGGTTGCAAAAGGTTTTTGAGATCCAATGATGGATACAATTCAGCATAAGACATAGGAATCGGGTCAAAAGATACCTTCTTGTTGGTTCTAAGTGTTAGCAGCAATTTTGGTAAAACCTAGAGTGTTCACAAGTTGTCACATGTGTTGTCTTAACATAAGATAACTTGTACCTGCTGGATGTTTAAAATGTGATTATGCAGGATTTTACTGAGATGTCAGACCCGATGTCATGACATCTGTATACAAAACATTCAGTCTGAATGTTATGTATTATGTGATTGTGTTTTTAATGCCAATCTGTATATGATTGATGAGATGATTAAACAAGCTATCAATCAGTAATTACAACGAGATTAACTTATTTTCCAAAGAGATCTAATCAACTGTCATGGGAAGATATGAATGGAAAATAGTTTTAGGGTTTTATGATGTCAAAGCCCAGCCAAATGCTTTTATAAAAAGGACATGGAAAACCTTATTTGCTACACAAGAAATAACGAATGGAATATTGAGAGAGAATAAGGGTTTTAGTCTTGTGTGGTCGTGTGAATTGTAAGCCATTCAATATATCCATAGATGATTGAATTGGTCTAATTTTTGAGTTGTAATTTGTAAATCTAAGCTTATAAGCATGAGTGTGTGTCTACTTGATTGAAGTTGTTAAGTAAGATCAAGTGTGTTTCTTTGAAGAGTGTCTTCTTTTCATTGTAATTCTTGTTTTATATCACTGCTGTGATTGAGGGGGAGTGAGTAGGGTCTCTTATCTAAGAGTTCTTAGGTAGAAGTCACACGGGTAGAGATTAGGTGAAACGGTTGTAACTTGGAGTTGTTTACTGAGAGTCTTTGAACTGATTCTATTTAGTGGATTTCCTTCCTAGCTTGGTAGCCCCCAGACGTAGGTGAGTTTGCACCGAACTAGGTTAACAATTGCTTGTGTCTCTTGCATTACTGTTCTTTATCTTTTATCTTGTTTGTATTGTTCAGATGTTAGTGTCGTGACATTACCTTCGACATCTCATATCTGATACCAAAATTTCAATTGGTATCAGAGCAAGCATCATGCTCTGGTTCTGGGTGAGATCTAGGGATGATACTTTCTGGTACTATGGAAAGAGATGGAGGATTTGTTCACAAACATCCTATTTTGGATGGATCCAACTATGACTACTAGAAACCTTGAATGGTTGCCTTCCTAAAATCTCTGGATAATAAGGCTTGGAAGGCTGTTTTAACAGGCCGGGAACATCCTGTTATTACTAAGGATGGAGAAGCTACTAATGATAAGAAGGCTGAAGAACAATGGACCAAGGAGGAGGATGATTTAGCCCTTGGGAACTCTAAAGCATTGAATTCTATATTCAATGGAGTAGATAAGAATATCTTCATATTGGTAAACAACTGTGAGGTGGCTAAAGATGCTTGGGACATTCTCAAAACCACTCATGAAGGCACCTCTAGAGTGAAGATGTCTAGACTGCAGCTGCTCACTACAAAGTTTGAAAATTTAAGGATGAAAGAAGATGAAAATATTCATGAATTTCATATGAATATCCTTGAAATTGCTAATGCCTCAGGAGTCCTGGGTGAGAAGATGTCAGATGAAAAATTAGTGAGGAAAATACTCAGGTCACTCCCTAAGAGATTTGCCATGAAAGTGACAACCATAGAAGAGTCTCAAGACATTTCCAATATGAGAGTTGATGAGCTAATTGGATCCTTCCAAACATTTGAGATGGGAATGTGTGATGGATCTGAAAAGAAAGTTAAAACCATAGCCTTCATGTCAAACACTAAGGAGACAGAGGAGGAAAGTGGTCAATATATTGATGAAGATCTGGCAAATGATGTAGCAATGTTGAAAAGACAGTTCAACAGATTTCTGAAAAAGATGGATGTAAGATCTAAGGCTAATGTCAAGAACATCTCATCTGACATCAGTAAATCCAACAATGCTGGAAGAAGAACATGGTCAGATGAAAATCCCAAAGAAGGAAAAGAAGTTTGGTGCCATGAATGTGATGAGTATGGACACGTTAGAACTGAATGTGGAACCTACCTCAAGAAACAGAAGAGGAGTCTTGCTGCCACTTGGTCTGATGAAAGTGAAACAGAAGAGTCTGCAAATCTTGTGACTGCCTTGACTGGAAGATGGGGTTCTAATGAAGACTCAAGTGATGATGAAGTAACCTTTGAAGAGTTGGCCACTACCTACAGAAAGTTATGTCACAGACGTGTAGAAGTGTGTCAACAAGTTGAAAGCCAGAAGAAAGTGATAGCACAGCTGGAGAATGAGAAGGCAGAACATTTGGAAACCATCTCCAAGTTGAAGACTGAAGAAGTATTCTTGAATTCTAAACTAGATGACATGACCAAGTATGTAAGAATGATAAACAATGGATCTGACACTTTAGACAAAATTCTCCAGACTGGACAAATAATAGGAGACAAGTCTGGCATTGGGTTCAATGAATCTAAACATGAGTGCAGCCACACTGGTAGCAAACCAAAGTCCAAACCCAAGTGCAGTCACACTGGAAACAAACCAGAGATGTCACGTCATATGTCACAACATCATAAAGGAAGACAACATAAAGGGAAACATCAAAGATGGAGATGTCCTTACTATGGAAAATTTGGCCACATAAAACCATTCTGCTATAAGTTGTATGGCTATCCTAGTCCCTCGCATCATCAACCTAAACCCAAACATCACAGACCTGTCAACAAAAAACAATGGGTTCCTAGGAATGATGTTACAAGTCTGATAGCTCAAACTTCCTTTAGAGTTTCAGCCAAAGAAGATTGGTAGACAGTGCGTGCTCCAGACACATGACTGGAAACAAAAACCTGCTAACTGGCCTTCATCCTCATGCCACCAGTTATGTAACCTTTGGTGATGGAGCAAAGGGGGAAATCAAGGGCATTGGTAAGCTTAATTTCCCTGGAGTTCCTAATCTTGACAATGTCCTACTTGTTAAGGGACTGACTGCAAACCTAATAAGCATTAGTCAACTATGTGACCAAGGTTTAACTGTAAACTTCACAAAAGATGAATGTCTGATTACTAATAAAGAAAATGAAGTGATCATGAAAGAAGTTAGGTCTAAGGACAATTGCTATATGTGGAGTTCTCAAGAAACTTGTTATTCTTCAAAGTGTTCTCTAGCTAAAGAAGATGAAGTGAAGATATGGCATCAAAGATTGGGCCATCTGCATCTTAAAGGAATGAAGAGGATTATATTTGTTGAAGTTGTTAGAGGAATTCCCAACTTGAAGAGTGATGAAGGAATATTTCTGGGCTACTCAACATATAACAGGGCATACAGAGTCTTTAGTTCTAGGACAAAAGTAGTGATGGAATCTATCAATGTTGTGGTTGATGATCAACAGATTGATGTCACAGACGATGTTGAGACATCTCCAAATGATCCACCAACTTATTTCTCAGACAGAAATACTAAGAGTGAACCTCCTCAAGCTGAACCTACAGATGACAAAATCAACAAGGGACCCTCCATCAGAATTCAGAAGGATCATCCCAAAGATATCATTATAGGAGACCCAAATAAAGGGGTCACAAATAGATCAAGGGAAGTGATCTCACATGGCTGCTTTGTGTCCAAGATTAATCCTAGGAATGTCAAGAAAGCCTTAACTGATGAGTTCTAGATCAATGCCATGCAGGAGGAGTTTGGTCAATTCAAGAGGAATGAAGTATGGGAACTGGTTCCTAGGCCTGAAGGAATAAATGTCATAGGTACAAAGTGGGTGTACAAGAATAAATCTGATGAACAAGGGGTGGTTACTAAAAATAAATCAAGATTAGTAGCACAAGGATATACTCAAGTTGAAGGAGTGGATTTTGATAAAACATTTGCCCTTGTAGCTCGCCTTGAGTCCATTATACTTTTGCTTGGAGTGGCATGTATTCTAAAGTTCAAACTGTTCCAAATGGATGTAAAAAGTGCCTTCTTGAATGGCTACTTAAATGAGGAAGTATATGTTGAACAACCTAAAGAATTCACAGATCCAAATCTTCCAAAGCATGTGTACAGATTGAAGAAAGCCCTCTATGGTTTGAAACAAGCTCCTAGGGCTTGGTATGAGAGACTCACAGTGTTCCCCACTAGCAATGGATACAGGAAGGGAGGTATTGACAAAACCCTATTTGTTAAGAATGAAAGAGGAAAACTCATGGTGGCTCAAATATATGTGGATGATATTGTATTTGGTGGGATGTCAGATCAGATGGTCGAACATTTTGTTAGACAAATGCAGTTTGAGTTTGAGATGAGCCTTGTTGGAGAGCTGACCTATTTCCTTGGGCTACAAGTCAAGCAGATGGAAGATTCTATCTTTCTATCTCAAAGCAAATATGCCAAGAAAATTGTTAAGAAGTTTGGCATGGAGAATGCAAGTCATAAAAGGACACCTCCTCCTACACATTTGAAAGTCTCCAAAGATGAAAATGGTGTTAGTGTAGATCAATGTTTGTACAGAAGCATGATAGGAAGTCTGCTATATCTCACATCAAGTAGACCTGACATTGCCTTTGCTGTAGGTGTTTATGCTAGATATCAAGCTGAACCAAAATTCAGTCACATAAACCAAGTGAAGAGGATACTGAAATATGTCAATGTCACCAGTAACTATGGAATGTTATATATTCATGGTTCTGGATCCATGCTGACTGGATACTGTGATGTTGACTGGGCTGGAAGTGCTGATGATAGGAAAAGCACATCAGGAGGATGTTTCTTCTTGGGGAACAACTTGATATCATGGTTTAGCAAGAAACATAATTGTGTGTCCTATCCACTGCTGAAGCTAAATACATAGCAACTGGAAGTAGTTGTTCTCAACTGGTTTGGATGAAACTAATGTTGACTGAATACAATGTAATAAAAGATGTCATTACATTGTACTGTGACAACCTGAGTGCTATAAATATTTCTAAGAATCCTATTCAGCACACCAGGACAAAGCACATTGATATTCGTCATCACTTTATTAGAGAACGAATGGAAGAGAAAATCATAGCCTTGGAGCATGTTACTACTGAAATGCAATTAGCTGACATATTTACAAAGGCTTTGGATGCTAATCAATTTGAATGTTTAAGAGGGAAATTAGGATTTTGTATCCATGAGAATTTATAGCAATTAATTTGGAGTGGAAAAGGTAATAAAAATATTGTCTGCCCACTTAAAAGAAAGTTCCCCATTTATGGTAAATCATTACCTAGTATTGGAACTACCATCTATACCATTTTCACATACGACCTCAACACAACCACGTCCATCTTCATCAAACTGTATCGACCATCTCT
This sequence comes from Lathyrus oleraceus, assembly GCF_024323335.1. Taxonomy (NCBI): domain Eukaryota; kingdom Viridiplantae; phylum Streptophyta; class Magnoliopsida; order Fabales; family Fabaceae; genus Lathyrus; species Lathyrus oleraceus. The sequence continues at coordinate 352,062,696 of NC_066582.1, read as the reverse complement.
GCTAGGGCAACAAAAAATCTTTCACAAGTTCAACAAAATGTCACAACATCCTTCATCTTCCGGTTCTAAACCTACTCACAAAGCAAGAACACCCTCCATGGATTTTCTAGATGAAGACATTTTGGAAGTTATTCCTCTGTCAGTTATCCCAGGCGATGCCCCTGGTCCATCTTCCACTGCAGGAAATAATCAAGGTAACAGTTCTGATAACCCTCCCTCTAAGGATGACATGCATTATACTTATCGTGTCATTAGGAATCTGGTCACAAGGATCCTAAATGAAGGACACTCAGTGAAGGGAGTTTCGACTCCTCTGTCTAGAAGGGACCCCTCACCTGAGGTGGAACCTCAAAATGAGAAAGATGATGATTCATCTAGATTAGAGAAAGATATTGTTGCAGCAGGACTGTGTTCTTTAGGGAAAACCGTGCCTAGTAAGAAACCTGTAGATGCCTCTCAGTCTAAGAAGCATGAAACTACTGAGAAAGTAATTGATTTGGAAGAAGAGAGCTCAGATGAGGAAGATGACACCTTGCCTCATCACTTGAAGCCAAGTGTTGCAAAGAAAATGAAGATCGGGAAAGGTAGGTCTGTGGTTGAGATGATGACAGCCAGAACTAGTAAGAAGGTTGCTGCTGTAGGTCCTTCAAAGTCATGGAGTAAAGTGGAAGTCAAGAAGAGAAAGGTCAGAGAAACTTCTGATTCTGAGGATGATGTTGAAGACGATGTCCCAGACATCTCTCCTGCCAAAAAGCAAAACGTTAGGAAATCCCCTGCCAAGGTTGCTGTTGTGCATTTGGATAACATTTCCTTCCATCTGGAAGATGGTACAACCAAGTGGAAATTTATGATACATAGGACAGTTGCTGTGGAAAGGGAACTAGGGAAGGATGTTGTGGAAGTGAAGGAGGTTATGGAGTTGATCAAGTCTTCTGGTTTGATGAAAATAGTTAGTTCATTACCCCAATGTTTTAAAGGTCTTGTGAATGAGTTTGTGGTGAACATCCCGGAGGATATTGCTGACAAGAACAACAAAGAGTTTTGCAAAGTGTTTGTTAGAGGAAGGTGTGTAAGGCTCTCCCCTAATGTAACCAATAAGTTCCTAGGAAGAGGAACAAAAGGTGCTATTAAATTAGAGGCCACAGACAATGAAATTTGTAGGACAATCACTGCTGGACAAGTCAAGGAATGGCCAAGCAGAAAGCATCTCTCTGCTGGCAAATTAGCTGTAAAATATACTATCTTACATAAGATAGGGTCAGCCAACTGGGTACCAACAAACCATATCTCAACAATCTATAATGCTCTTGGAAGGATAATATATGCTATTGGAACTAGGCTCAGCTTTGATTATGGAAGATTCATGTTTGAACAAATTGTTAGACATGCTTCCACTAATGCAGTGAAGCTTCCAATTGCCTTTCCTTAATTATTTGTGGGATAATTATAAGCCAGCAACCTGGTATTTTAAGCACAAGTGATATCCCCAGTAGAAGGAAGCCTCCATTGTCAATTCATTACAAGTTATTTGAAGGAAATCATGTCAATGACATTGTCATGACATCTGCAATGAAGAAGCCAGCCTCTCAAGGTGGCCTGATTGCTAAATTGAAAGAAACCAGTAAGGAGTTGGAAACTGGGATTAGGGTGGCTAAGGCTAGGAAAAAGGCTTTAGAGGTTCTAATTAGTAGCTTGGAGCAAGGAGAGATGGATAATGTTGGTGAAGCCAAGGAAACAGATGCCTACACCTCAAGTGAGAGGTCTGATTCTCAAGACAAATCTAGTGGCAGTTTTGGATCTAAAGGTGAAAAAGATGCTAGCTCCTCAGACTGAGTTGTGGTGATGATGGTCCCCCTATTATAATGATGTGTGTTCTGGATGCTTGGATGCATTGATGTTTTCTGTTTGATGTTTGTTGTTTTTTTTGGCTGTCTTTTTTTATGCGATGATGTTATTTTTGGGCTCTTTATGAGTTCCCTGGATTTCTGATTATCTCAGCTAATGTAGCTATGTATAATTATGGTTCTGTACCACCTAACATTTTGTTTTAACATTTTATATGTTATAACATCCTTTGTGACATTGTTTGCTAGACTGATTGACATTTATTTTGTCTAATTGGTCACTTTAGTCTATTTTGACTAAAAAGGGGGAGAAGTTAATATGTGGACAGCTGCAGTTAATGTGTGGAGATGTGGAGAGCTGCAGTTAATATATGGTGAAGTAGCTAGCAAGGCTAAACAGGTGACAACTGTGTTGAACAGAATAATGTTCTGTGTTGTACAGGTGATGTTGAAGGAGATGTCAGAGGGTGATTCTGAATGTTACAGGTGCAGTTGTTGTTGATGGAGATGTCTGTTTTGAACAAACTTAGGGGGAGAAGAAGCACATATGTGTTTAATGTGTGTTTATTACTAGTTGCTATTATAGCTATTAATTGTGTGGTTATTGCTTCTGCTGTTGCTTAACTGCTGATATATTTTTACTCTTATGAACAAATGGACTGATATATATTTTAGCCAAAATTTGCCAAAGGGGGAGTTTGTTGGTTCTAAGTGTTGGCAGCAATTTTGGTAAAACCTAGAGTGTTCACAAGTTGTCACATATGTTGTCTTAACATAAGATAACGTGTACCTGTTAGATGTTTAAAATGTGATTATGCAGGATTTTACTGAGATGTCAGACCCGATGTCATGACATTTGTATACAGAACATTCAATCTGAATGTTATGTATTATGTGATTGTCTTTTTAATGCCAATTTGTGTATGATTGATGAGATGATTAAACATGCTATAAATCAATAATTACAACGAGATTAACTTATTTTCCAAAGAGATCTAATCAACTGTCATGAGAAGATATGAATGGAAAATAGTTTTAGGGTTTTATGATGTCCAAGCCCAGCCAAATGCTTCTATAAAAAGGACATGGAAAACCTGATTTGATACACAAGAAATAACGAACAAAATGTGGAGATTCAAACTCAATTTCCAATGGAAATTCTCAAGGTTATCCTTTGAATGAGAGGGTTTGGAGCTAGGGATTCAAAGCTGGCGCGCAGGGTCCTTGATTTTGAGCATGGAGGGCTCTATTTATAGCCATATGATTGCTAAATGCACAATTGAAAATAAGTTCCAAAAATAGCAATATACATTGCATGGATGCATGGGCGTGTGATAGGCCCATGTAATCATCTCTTCGGGTCCAAAAATGAGTACTAACATTGTTGAAGTCACATTGGTAAGCCATGCAGTTGTGTATGAGGAATGCAAGTTCAATTATGCCAAATGGTTATCCAAGTTCAAGCCAGGAACAGGTCATTCATACTTTGTCCAAATGGGATGAAATTGGACTTTTTGGAAAGGCTAGATCAAGAGGAACAACTTTCATGTTGAACACTTTTTCATTTGAAGCCTGGATCGTGATGAATTTTAAGGTGGAAGTTGGAAAAATCAAACATGTCAAAAAAAATTCTAAGTGTGAAGCCATATGTTCACTTATTCCATCTTGGCTAACTTTTGATGTGAGCTTCGAATGAGAAACGTTTATTCATAAAAGTTATATCTCTCTCAAAGTCCTTCAGAATGGTCATAAATTTGACCTCATTGGGATTTAATATGAAGGTGTTATGCATTTCTGAAGTTGAGGAAAATCAATTGTTCAATGGCATTGGTCCAAAATGACCTATAATGTATCCTCATATCACATGCATAGAAAAGTTGAATTTTCTCTTCCTACAAACACCTCAGTTGAAGTGGACATCTTGAATTTGATTGTGCAACTTGGAAATCTTTCATATCATAAAAATTGAGGAAGTTATGGCCTTGGGAAGTTGACCTCCAAATTAGGGTTTAGACAAACTGACCTATAATCTTTCACCATAAAAAATGACTTTCCAAGCAAAACTAGCTCTAGACCTCAACATGAAAGTTGTTTAGAATGTCATTTAAAATAACTTTACTCTTGGAATAGTTTTCATATGACAAATATTGTAGGAGATAGGGTCTAGGGAAACCCAGCTTTGATTAGATGAATTCCTCTAGTCAACCACCATGAACCAACTTGCTAGCTTGACATTCTCTTGACTTTTGGGACTCATGGAGGATCATATATGCATGAGATGATGAAATTTGAAGTATCCCTTGAAATATTTGATCAATTGATGAAAAAGCTTGTTGAAGAAGTTACACAAGATACCTAGACGAATTAGGATTTCCAAGGAAAATGGTGATGTGCTTTACAAGAGAAACTTCTATATGGTTCTTCTTAGATGTGTGGATAGACACGAAGCAGGCCTATTGATGACTGAAGTCCATGAAGGTTTCTTTGGTACTCATTCCAATGGACATGCTATGGCTAAGAAGATGTTTAAAGCAGGTTACTATTGGCTGACAATGGAATCTGACTGTTGCAAGTTTGTGAAGAAATGCCACAAGTGTCAAATATATGCAGATAAGATTCATGTTCCTTTGACACTATTGAATGTCATTTCCTCTCCATGGCTCTTCTCCATGTGGGGAATTGATATGATTGGCATGATTGAGCCCAAAGCTTCAAACAAACATCGTTTCATTCTGGTGGCTATTGACTACTTCACAAAGTGGGTTGAAGCGGCATCATATGCGAATGTAACCAAGCAAGTTATTGTAAGGTTTATCAAGAATCAGATTATATATCAGTATGGTGTGCCAAGTAAGATCATTACTGATAATGGATCGAACTTGAATAATAATATGGTAGAAGCTCTTTACAAAGACTTCAAGATTGCACATCATAATTCTTCTCCCTACAAATCTAAGATGATTGGGGTTATTGAAGTTGCGAACAAGAATATTAAGAAGATCATCCATAAGATGGTTGTGACGTACAAGGATTGGCATGAGATGCTCCTATTTTCTTTGCACGGGTATCATACATCCATCCGTACTTCAACAGGGGAAACCCCTTTCTCACTTGTTTATGGTATAAAAGTTATACTCCCAGTAGAGGTCGAGATCCCGTCATTGTGTGTTTTGATGGAAGCCAAGTTGATAGAGGCTGAATGGTGTCAGACCAGGTATGACCAGTTGAATTTGATCGAAGAGAAGAGGTTGACTTCCATGTGTCATGGTCAGTTATATCAGCAAAGAATGAAGAAAGCGTTAGATAAGAAGTTCATACCTCGTGTGTTCAGAGAAGGTGGCCTTGTGCTCAAGAAGATTATGTCCTTTAAACCAGATTCTAGGGGGAAATGGACTCCTAATAACGAAGGCCCATATATTGTCAAGAGAGCCTTTTCGGGTGGTGCTTTGATTCTTACAACTATAGATGGTGAAGAGTTCACTCGCCGTGTGAATGTCGATGCAGTCAAGAAATACTTCACCTAAAAAAGAAAAGAATAACTCGCTAAGTTGAAAACCTGAAAGGGCTGCTTAGGCAAAAATGAGCATCTCGACGAATTGAAAACCTGAAAGGGCGATTCAGGAAAAAGTTAGAGACATAAAACAGGAAAATTTATCCTGATAGGTTGAGTACCCCGCCTTGGGGAAATTTATGCAAAATTAGGGATCATGGAAAGTAACTGCATCCAGCTGATCTTCAATCTTGAAAACTTTCTTGAGCACAACATTTGGTTCTGATTCATCTTCAACCAAAGCCAAGAGCACAATGGATATTAAAGTAATTAGAAGGATTAGTGATCATTGTAGTCAATGTAACCCTTTTCCATGTAAATTACCACTTTTCAACTTTTGTAAAGACCTATGGAGTTTTGTCATTTACAGACTACCATTCTATTAAATAAAGTTGAGCTTTTTATCCAATTGTTTCTACTCTTGTTTATTTCAGCTAAATAGATTTAAATTTTTATGATGATCATTTTGATATTAAGTTTTAAATCATATTTTCTTAAATAATAAAAGCTGATACTTTAAGAGCAATCGATTTCATTTAAGAAATATCAACAACAGTCTGAAAACCGGTAGCCATAAAATGCGAAGCATTGTTTGGTTTTCCCCAAGCAGTTGGCGTGATCTCTGTTTCACCCCCAGTGGCATTTCAACATCTCCAACCGGATTTTTGTTGGTTTCTCCAGTCGAGTCTGCATTTTGCTTCCCGTGGGTTATAGGCACATTTTCTCAAATTGTGTAGATCCAACACCAGATTCTGGTTTCCCTTCAGGTCTCTAGCAGATTTCATGCAGCACTGATTCTAGAGCAGTATGATGGATCCTCTGCAAGGTTGTCTCCCATTTGAAATGGTGTTGACCTAAAATTCCCCGCATAGTTGGTAGTGCAGCTTCTCAGCAGATCTTTCCTCTTCCCCAGCCAGGGTTGAGCCTTTGGAAATGTTGATTCGTGTTCTCCCTCTCCAGTTGGTTCCCTCCTGTTGAGATTGGCCAAGCATTGTATTGATGATTCAAACCAACGACATTTGTATCCTTTGTGATCGTTTTGTCAGCATAATCATCACATATGTATATACATATACATATACATCCACAAATTTCATTATTACATTATTTCACTTTGTGATTCATTATTTCTCTGATCCTATGCTATGGTAGTGTCCTTTTCCCCACGCATATTTGGTATGTCTACCCTTTTTCAATTATAGACTGTCAGCCCCCTAAGCAGAAATATTTTTAACCTTTCTCAGAAAGATTTTTAACCTTTCTCATTCCCCACTGAGTTATTTCCTTGTGGATGATTATTATTTTAGTTTTCTCCCGAGTTGATTATCTGGATGGAGCAACTTCCCCTGAGTTGTGTCCTCATTGGGTTGAGTCTTTTATTGACCGTTTCTTTCTAGATATTTCCTAGATAGATGCTTTTGGCCCCCTTGAGAGTCTATTACCCAGTAACTGGTAATATTCTTCTCGATTTGCGAGTATTTTAGTTTTGCCCAATACCCGACAAGAGTAACCTTTTTCCCCAACGGGTTCATTTTCACGTTTCCCCGGGAAGTCTATCCTTGATATGTTCATCCTAACCGATCATGGATATTTTCTTCCCTTGCTTTGAGTTTATCATTGATATGTTCATCCTAACCGATGACAGATATTCTCTCTCTTTGGTATTCTACCCAGTAAAAAGGTAGTTGTAATCCCTATTTTGTTCCGAGAGGGTTAATCCTTGATATGTTCATCCTAACCAATGACATGTTTCCTCCTCTTTGCGGTCTTCTGCCGAGTAACCGGTATTTGTAAATCCTACTTCCCTTTGTGGAGTCTATCCTTGATATGTTCTCTTTAACCGGTGACAGATATCCTCTTTTCGGTATTCTATCCATAACTGATAGATGTAATTCCTACTTTTCCCCGACATTATATCCTTGATATGTTCATCTTAACTGATGACGGATATTCATCCTTTTGAGTTTATCCTTGATATGATCATTTTAACCAGTGACGGATATTCTCTCTCTTTGGTCTTCTGCCTAGTAACCGGTAGTTGTAAACCCTATTTTGGCTTTTCCCAACTGTTTATTCTTACCTAGTAATTGGTAATGAATACACCGCATGTTTCCCTCAGTGAGTCATCCTTAATATGTTTACCCTAACCGGTAACGGATGTCCTCTCTGTCAAAACTTGGTATCCTCGTACCCCGTAATCGGTAGTGGATAATACATTTCTGTTACTCCTGTGTTGAATATTATCTCTTCCCTAGTTGAGTTTGAGTGCGTATTTCCTCAGTGAAATCGCTTTTTTCTGCTTGGTTCGAGTCTTTCAGTTTTGTCCTGATTTACCTCTTTCCCTATAGATTTTCCTTTTATCCCCGGATGAGTCTTTTCATTGATTTATTTTCATGGAATCCCTCGTGTCCCCCAGGATTTTTAAGTTGTAGCCTGACCTACGCATATCTTTTATCCTCCAGAGTCTCTGTCTCCCCAGCGAGTTTTCCTTATGGAACGCATTACGCTCCTGCGAACTTTAAGTCTCTCCGGATTATTTTCCTTTGTGGAAACCTTTTCCCCACAAAGATTACTTTTAACATTTCATATCATATGCATCTTGAGGTCTCTTATGGACCAAAATTTGTTTCTATTGTTGTTATTTAAGCCCATTCTACTGAGTCGATACGAAGATTTTAACCTTCATCTCCTCAGCTAGAACATCCTTAAATAGGGGCAGCTGTAAGACCCCAATTTTAACCCTAAGATCCCTCATGTTATTCTCATCATATGCATTAGCATTGGGGTCACACCTTGGCATTCTCCATAGTCCTCATTCATTGGGTTTGCATTGGGAGAGATCACCAAGCACATTTGATTGTATCATACTTCATATTTCTTTATTTACTAACCAAAGTACCAAAAATATGTCATTGTAAAGTTTGTTGCTTTTGTAGGTAGTGTGTATGCTCACATATGCTCTAGCAAGCTCATATATAGGGTTTAAGACCCTCAGTGGAAGGAGCTCAATCAATAATTAGTTTACATTGTCTCTAAGTATCATATATTGATCCCCATGATCTTCACGTTTTATTTTGATCAATAAATCATCAAGAGTTTGGAGTTGGTTTGCCTTGGAAACCCTAATTCATCTGGGTATCTTGTGTAACTTCTTCAACAAGTATCTTAAAAAATTGATAATATATTTCAAGGGATACTTCACCTTACATCATCTTATGCACATATGATCCTCCATGAGTCCCAAAAGTCAAGAGAATGTCAAGCTAGCAAGTTGGTTCATGGTGGTTGACCAGAGATAGCCAACTAGTCAAAACTGGGGTTCCCTAGATCCTATCTCCTACAATTTTTGTCATATGAAAATGATTCCAAGATAAACGTTTCTCTAAATTACAATGCAAATAACTTTCATGTTGAGATCAAGAGATAATTTTGCTTGGAAAGTCATTTTTTATGGTGAACGACTATAGGTCATTTTGTCTAAACCCTAGCTTGGGAGTCAACTTCCCAAGACCTTAACTTGTTCAATTTTTATGAGATGAAAGCCATTAAAATTTCATGATCCAATTGAAGAAGTCTAATTCAACTTTGATGTTTGGAGTAAGTGAAAATTCAACTTGCAAATGCATGTGCCAAGTGAAAATATTATAGGTCATTTTGGACTAATACCATTGAACAAGTGATTTTCCTCAACTTCTAAAACGCATAACTCCTTCATGACAAATCCAAATGAGGTCAAATTTGTGACAACATTGAATAGGATTTAAATATATACAACTTTTATGAAGGAACATTTCTCATTTGAAGTCTATAGAAAAAGTTATACAAGGTGGAAGAAGTAAACATTTGACTTGGGACTTAGAAATTTTTCAAATATGTTTGATTTCCCAAACTTCCACCTCCAATTTCATCATGATACAAGCTTCAAAGGAAAAATAGTTCAACATGAAAGTTTTTCTCCTTGATCGCACCTTTCCAAAACATCCAAGGTCATCTCATTTGGACAAAGTATGAGGAACTTGCACATGGATGAACGTTGAAGTACCACTTGGATATTTTCAAGGTCCAATTTCCATACACACTTGCATAAGCTTCGAAGACGATTTCAGTACATTGCACATTGGTTTATGGATCAAATGTTATCATTTCATGGCCTCATCCACGCCCATGCAACCATGCAAAAAGTTTTTTCAAATTTTTTCCAAAATTGGAAGTGTGAAATATCATTCTCTACGGCTATAAACAAAACCTCTCATGCTTAGAATTGAGGACCTCATGCCCAAGTGTAAGACCCCAATTTTGTCCCTAAGGTCCCTCATGGCATCATATCATATCATATCATATCATTGCCTCAAGGATCATTGTGCATCTTGCCTTCCTCCTGTGGGTGGGTTGTCTTTTGAGTGTGGTTCTTGATCACCAAGCATGTTTTGAATTTGTATATCATTGCTTTTCATTTGTTTACTAACCCAAAAGTACAAAAATATTGTCATCTAACCTTGTTACTTACAGATGAAGCAACATTAGGTCAAACCAGTCAAAGGCATTCATTGAGCAATAGATGGTGGCCATTCTGAAGAATTTGGGCACCATGATCATTCATCAAGAGTTCATATGAGTTGTGATATCATTTTGAATCAAGATCTCAAGTGGTAGAGGCTTGGATTTCATCAGAGCATAGCTAGGTCAGCTGAAACCCTAGCAAAGTCAAATGTGGTCAACTGTGCCTAAAATCAGGGATTTGATGGTGGGAGATAGTTGGAAAGACCTTATTCATGTTCATACAAGTCTCATATAACATGTCAAACATCATCATTGGAGAATTTGAGGTCAGACAAAAAGTTTCCAAAAATAGTAAGTGACCTGTAATTTCAAACTGCCAAAAATGGAAAGGTCTTCTCCTCAAGTTCTACATCATCAAGCAAGCTTCAAATCAAATTTTGTCCAACATGAAAGTTGAAGATCTTGCTCTTACCTTTCCAAAAAGTCCAAGAACATCCATTTCTCATTTGTGGTTGGCAAGTTATGGTCAAATCATTGGAAATGGATTTTGAACTTCAAGCTAGCAAAACTTTCACACCAAAAGGCCAATTCATGTGGTTCTTTTTGGAGCATTTCACTCTTGATCCCTACTATCATAATCATGAATCACATTGCATTAAAACTCATCACAAAAATATTTCATTTTTCATGTGAAATAATTTGAATTTTTGGAAGGAAAATATCGATTTGAAAAATATGCATCATTTTCACTTCAAACCAATTACACTTGCCTCTAAACAGGTTTTGAATGTATTTTCAATCATAATTTCGCACTGTTCCATTGGTCATGTGTGCATGAGGGTATTTTTGCCATTTTTGCATAAACCATGCCATTTCACTAATCCTTGCATTATGATTAATCATGATTAACAAGTTTGATTAACAGGTGGTATAAAGTGCTAATCATAACAGAAAATCAAAGAACACATTCATAATTTCAGATCCAAAACTTTTCATCTCAAATTTTCTCAACTTTGTTCATCGAATTTCAGCATTTCTTTTGCTTGTTTCTTGTGCTAATCATTATCTGCAGAGATTATTGAAGTGAATTGAAGCCAAATCTTGGAAAATTCTTGAAGAATTGTGGTTGTTGAAGCTTGAATATTCACATGGCAGTTGGAGATTTCATCGTGTTCAAGCACTATTGAGCTAAAGCCTTGCATTCATTCATCTTCCTCATCATCATTGAGCATCTGTTTTGCATTTCCAAGCATTGAAACTCACGAAGCTAGCTCTGCATCATCATCAAGGTAAGAACTCGATTGCTCCAATTCTTGCAATTCTCATGTGGATTTTGTAGATCTTGGAATGTAGATCACACTGCACTTTAGATCTCTTGATTTCATTAGGTTTTGAGAAAATTATGTGGATTTGAATATTGGATGTTAAAACTTATTGTGATCGATTCTTTTGCCATGCGTAGAATTAGAACAAATCCATGCTATATTGTTGATGTGTGATGAAAGGCGGATCGAATGATATGCGGTTCATGAATTTCTGTGGAGTTTTGTTCTTGATGATGATGAACATGATGAACACGCGTTGAAGCTTTAGGTTTTCAATATCCAGAACTTGTTTGATCCGCCTGGCCTTTGTTTTGCATCTCTTTTTTTTTGTTTTTCCGCCATGCACCAATAGTACCACGCCACGTATGTTAATGAAACGGAGCGTTTCATTAGTTAGAGCGCTCCATTTGAATATGCATGTGGTTCGATTCCTGGCTATCACATTTTTCAACTTGCCTTGCCGCATTTTCTCCATTCCACTTGTACATGTTCATATGCTTGTTTCATGCATTTTTTAATTTTTCTCTTCATTCAAAAATTCATAAATCAAAAAATAACAATCCAATTCATATGAGATTTTTTATTCCATGATCCCTGTAATGTCTACTTTTTTATGGATATTTTTCCAGAATTTGTGCACGGTTAAAAAAAATAATTGCCTAGGGTTTGTTCTCACATGTCATTCCTTGCACATTGCTTGCCATTTCTTTTATGAAATCATGATGCTTGATCCAATGGAGCTGAAATTTTACACGCATAATCTAGACATCTTGACTGATCTTTTGGTATAGAGTTTGTGATTTTTGCATTTCTGGATGTTGAGTTATAATGTGATTATTGGAGGTGTGACAATGTATGTCACACCATTTCTTGTTCATGTTGCTGATTTTATTTACCATGCTAAATAAATGCCAATTGCTCTGAATGTTTGCATGATGATACTTCTGGATGTCTAGTTTGAGCATGATTTTTTGTAGAATTTTGGGATCCATTTCCAATTTGTTTGAGATTTTCTTTGCTGGTTGGTCATAACTAGACTTTTGTTGAGTGTTGAACTTCCATGATTTGTGAAATTCTTATACCTTATCATATGAGCTTTAAATTTTGTACATTGATTCTTAACATGTTGAAGTTCATTTTGGCTTTGGTTTGGTTCATTTATCTTATGTCATTTCTGTTTTAGGATTGCTTTAAATTGATGCACCATTTGTGGTCTTGTTTGAGCTTGTTTTTGCATACCATGACTTGTTGATTTTCTTTGACATGCTTCCATTTATCCAAATGCCATGATTTTTGGTATGTTGCTCATTCAATGTGTTCTGTTTAGGCATAAGTTTTCTTGGAATTTATTGAGCCATTGTTGATTTGATATGCTTGTGTTCATTCTGTTTGCTCCAATGTGATTCCCACTTGCATACATTGACATGATTTGTTTATGAAATGAAATTAGTGCATAGTTTTGACATGAGACCAATTGGATGATGTTCTTATTTGATAAATCTTGATTTTGGTCAATGTTCATGTTCTGTTTTAAATTTTTTCCCTATTTTTGACCCTAGGCTTTGGCCTAAGGGTTTGCCTCTCATGTTTGAAGCTTTGTTTCAGGTTGTACATGCAAGTTACACAATTGATGATGCCTCATCTTGAGAGCATTTGATATTTGCTTTTGATTAATAATGTGTGTTTTGTAGGTTGAAGTTGATTCAATTGGGATTGACTTGTGGCTTATGCCTTTGCCTATGTTGGTTGTCTGTTGCATTAACTGTTGGTTGTTTGTCTGTATAGCATACTGATTTTGTTTGATGTTTCCACAAGTACATTTAGTTGCTATAGTTCATTGTGAACTTGCTTTTTATTTGATTGATAGCTTAAGCATTGAGGTATAACATCTCTTGTTCATGTAGTCTGGAAGACCTGGCTTGTTACTTGGCCAGGCACCTGTCTGAAGTCCTCCTTAAGAGGCAATGTTTGTGATTGTTTATCTTTGTCCCCAAGCAGGAAAAGACCTCATATGAGGCAATTGGAGATAGAAGAGATGTGTAGTCCATCTCCTACTATTCTGTGTGTCTTCCCTTTGCTCACATTACATGTTGTAGCATTGTTGATCTTAACCCAAGATCTATAGAGTCTAACTTGTGGAGAGAGTTCCAACTTTCTGAACTCCCACACCTTCTGATATTCAAAGCTCTCCCTGACCAGGGATAAGAGCAATGAGGCACACCCCTCATATCCTTTTCATCTGCTTCACCTTAACTCTCAATGTTAAGGTTAAGAGCATCATTTACCCTATTCCAGTTGACTTTAAAGTCTAACCCTTGCTTGAGCCTAATTGCTTGGATATAGTGTGTGCTAAATGACTTTGTTTGATTGATAGCTTGGTTCATCTGTACATGTTTGTTTGCATACCTTTGTGCATTTATCATTATTAATTGTTCATTATTGCATGATCATCATTTCATATCTTTGTGACACATCTTTGATTTCCCATTGAGGAATCAACTGTAAGTCCATTCATTGGCCATTGTTCCTATGATTTGGAAGGGATTAAGTGTAAGACCATTTCATTTGGCTACTTATGTCCATTGCTTCTGTTTGTTTGTTGTATGTGAGGATGCAATTGTAAGACCATGTTGTTGGCTTTTGTATTCCTATGATCATCTGTTGGAGGTTAGAGTAAGTCCAGATAGATTGGCATCTGACATCCATGTTTTGTTTTGATAGGAGATTGGTATAAGTCCAGATAGATTGGCATCTAATATCTTTGTTTGGCTTTAGGAGGTTGGAATAAGTCCATTTATTGGCATCTGACATCCCTGTTTATTTTAGGAGACTGGTGTAAATCCATTTATTGGTATCCGGTATCCACCTTTGTTGTGAGATTGGAGTAAGCCCATATATTGGCATCCGGTATCATTTGTTTTGCTTATTTGTTATTGTTCATTTGCTTATTCCTAAGGACACACTTGAATCATCTTCTATATGATCTCAAGAGGTGAACCTTTCTGAGAAGTTTTACACTCCGTTATCCATACCCTCTTTGTCCCAAACCTTTTCACACTGTTAACTCAAAAAATTTGAACTATTGTGCAAACATCTTCATGTCTTGTCAAATTAGAAACCTGGACCCTAAGTCCTTGACTTTTCAAACTCCATTTCATAACACTTCTCTGAATTGAATCTTAATCATACCTTGACCATATTTTGTGAATATTCATAATCAATTAACTTCACCCATTCAATTGTTTTGTGGCTTTGTCCATTGTTAATATGTTTTCATACATTAGCCGTAGGTTTCAATTACCATAGTGGTTGATGTAAATCTTGCCTTGTCCTTAGTGAGTTGATTGTAAGTCTTCCATACTTATTATAGGGTTAACCCCTCACTTGTATGTTGAAGCCGTCCTCGCATGGTGGATTGTTGATTCAGGTTGAGTTTTCTCCCATTGGTAATGAAAAGCCTTGGTGCTCTTGTTTTAGAATGAATTCACTAATTTTTGGAAATCTTTTAGCCGAACTACGGCGTTTTGATCCTTACCTTTGATGGAAGGTACGTAGGCAACGGGTTCATCCGCTCAAACACAAAAACAATAAAAATTGTATATTCTTTTCTCATCACCCCAAATCATGTTTGCACAATATGTCATAAACAAATAAACTTTTTATACAACAAGGGTGAAAAGGGCTCCCTAGGAGTACCTAGGACGTTTTGGGTGCCTAACACCTTCCCATTGCGTAATTTACCCCTTACCCAGTTTCTCTGATCTTTTTATTAGTTTTCTATGTGTAAAACTTCTTAGGCTTTTGTTCGCTTTTTAGCCATTCCTTAGGATAAATAAAAGTGCGGTGGCGACTCGATTCTTTGTATGTTTTGCTTATGGTTTAATCAATAAATCATATAGTGACGAATACACTGCTACAGAAAAGTGGCGACTCCACTGGGGATCCACATTAGACCTTCCTTGGTGGTTTTGCCTACTTTTCACCCTTGTTGTATGATAATTGTTTATCTGTTATTTTTGACATATTTTTGTACAATTTGGGATAACTGTATTGATTGTAATGTTTGAATTGCTTGATATACAATTGTTGTTTGCTTTGGTGATCTCTGTGAGATGAGTTCTATACCCGAACTCGAGTGCACTCTAGGATAGGAGAATGGCGTAGTCTTGTTGACTGGTGTGGAGTATTCCTTAGCCAGTTGACTTGCGAGTCCATTCACTTGGTGGAGGTCATGTTGGATTAATAATGTCACACAAGTTATTTGTGGTTAGGCATTATTCTTTCAATCATGTACCTTAGAAGCCAAGGACCTTAGTTTACCAAGCCCATCTTGGCCATTTTTAGGACGTAGTGCGGAGGTCGTTCAGATGTCAGATCTGATGCGATTGTTACACGATACTACACTCATAAGAGTCTCTCTTGAGAATATTTTTGGAATACGAGTATTCGTTCCTCCGATAATATCCGAAAGATGGGACGATGATTATGGGAACCTCTGGTAGAACATGTTCGGCAGGTTTAAACACTAGTACACTCCCTTTGGGTGGTTCTTAACCGAGACTCCATGCTCGTGACTCTCAGCAAACCCGTGATTCATGGTTGAGTCGTTCAGACAACCTTAATATCAATGGAACCTGGGTGTTGATCAGGTGTAAAACCAAAATCCACCAAAACAGATGATTGATATTAAGGATGTTCGAGCCGGTTCATGTACCGTTAATATCAATGGAACTTGGGTGTCGATAAGGTGAAAACCTAAATCCACCAAAATGGATGATTGATATTAGGGATACAATGAGCTTTCCCATGACCTTTGTCTGGTGTGACTTGCTTGATCCTTGAGTGTGATTGTTGCATTCATGCATTCATGCATTCATCTGCATTCATGTCGTCAAAAAAAAAAGAGAAAATTTTCAAGGAACTTAAAGGGTTTATTTGCAAAATTTTCAGACATGGAAAGACCAAAAAGGCATACAAAGAAGTACAGCTTTAGACAGCCTGATGCGAAAGAGTTAAGGAATCTGACATCTTATGTATTAGATCCCTTGGGTTTCAAAGCTCGTTATGGGAAGCTTCTGCCTCTGTTGACTACTCAGGTTGATGAGGGTTTGATGAGTACTCTGGCGCAGTTTTACGATCCTCTGTATCACTGCTTCTCTTTCCCGGACTTCCAGCTGTTGCCTACGCTTGAGGAGTATGCTCATCTTATTGGGATTCCGATTCTGGATCAGGTGTCGTTCAGTGGCTTAGAGAGTATTCCGACTGCTCGAGAGATTGCAGACTTGTTGCATATAGATGAAGCTTTGATTAAAGCTAATCTGACAACCAAAGGGGGAATTCAAGGTCTTCCTTCTAATTTCCTCGTCGCTCAAGCTACCGTTTACGGGAAGGCCATGAGTGAGGATGCCTTTGAGGCTTTATTTGTGTTACTCATCTATGGATTGGTATTATTTCCCAACTTCGACAAATTTGTGGATATGAATGCCATTAGGATCTTCTCAATTCTTAATCCCGTTCCGACTTTGTTGGGTGATGCCTATGTCTCTTTGCATCTGAGGAATGCGAAGGGTGGAGGAGTTATTGTCTGTTGTCTGCCTTTGTTGTACAAGTGGTTTATTTCGCACTTGCCGCAGACTGTTGCTTTCAAGGAGAACAAGGGATGTCTACGGTGGTCTCAGAGACTTATGTCTCTCACTAATGATGAAATCTCTTGGTATGATCGTGTGTATGATACTGTGCAGATCATCGATTATTGTGGTGAGTTCCCTAGTGTGCCTCTTCTCGGTACATGTGGTGGGATCAGCTACAACCCTATATTAGCACGTCGTCAGCTTGGGTTCCCCCTAAAGGATAAACCCCATAACATTCTGTTAGAAGGTGTATTCTTTCAGGAGGGTAAAGATCCCCAAGGCCTGAAAGCCAGATTTGTCCGCGCTTGGCGCAAGATCTGCAAGAAGAGTAGGAATGAATTGGGTCCGAAGAATTGCATTGCTTTGTAACCATATACCTCTTGGGTCAGACAGAGAGCTGCCGAGTACCTGATGCCGTATGATCATCCGAGACCTACACCGTTGGATGTGGCTGGGCCTTCAACCCTCCCTAACCAACGTGTAGAGGAGTTGAGGGAAGAAGACCTTTCACGTGCTTGGATCCGTGAAAGAGAAGAGTTGCTGCAGCAGATCAAAGAGAAGGACGCTCTGATTGAGTTTCTCGAGCATCGAGTGATCGACGATCCGAATGATACTTGGACTTCTCTGCTTCCTCAGTCTTCCAAATTCTGGAAGAGGAAGTATGATCGACTTGCAAAGGAGAAAGCGGATATGGAAGCTGCCTATGAGAGAGAGATCAAGAAGCTGTGTGTTTCTCGTCTTCCAGCATCCCGAGCTTCTAGGGATCCATATGATGTGATTTTCCTTTTCTCTTTGTAATATGATCAAAATGCTGTACTTCTTTGTCTCGAATATATATTTGAATGAGATATTTTCCATATGAGATTTAAATGCTTAAAAAAAAAAAAATTTGCAAATAATACCCTAAGGGTTCCTTGAAAATAAAAACAAAGCATATGCACAAGCATTGCATGCATCATTTTGCATAAGCAGGTGTCGTTCTTGGTCTTCTTGTCTGTGGCCTAACTCTGTGCTCTTCATTTATTTTGAAGACAAGCTGACTCACTGGTACTATACAAGAGCCAATTCTGCCAGAGTAATGGATCAGTTGGAACAAGAGAACAGAGAACTGAAAGAAGAGGTCGCCAGACTTGGCGCTTTGATGGAGCAACTCCTTGCTGCTCAGAATCAACCTTCTCAACCGCCTGCAACTCCTGTCCAGAGGACGGTCATTTCAGAGATTGTAGCTCCGATTGTGTCGGCCGCCAGTGCTCATTTTGTGCCCAATGCCATGCCAGCCGGGTTTCCTTGGGGTATGCCTCCGGGTTTCATGCCTGATATCCCTGCTCTAACATTTGCTTCTATGCCGGCATCTAGCCCGGTCCTTGCTGCTGCTCCTCCTGTCGTGCATACCAATCCTAGGGTAGACGACACCATTTATCATTCTGAGCCGTCTGAGGGCCCAGATGTTAATGAGAAGATGGAAGCGATGAATGATCAATTCCTTGAGCTGAGGAAGGAATTAAAGACTCTCAGAGGGAAAGATCTGTTTGGCAAGTCCGCTGCTGAGCTTTGCCTTGTTCCCGGTGTTAAAATTCCGATCAAATTCAAAGTGCCTGACTTTGAAAATTATAAGGGGAACACCTGCCCTCTTGCTCATCTGGTTATGTACGCCAGAAAGATGTCTACACAAACAGATAATGATCAGCTTCTGATCCATTATTTCCAGGATAGTTTGTCCGGTGCGGCTCTTCGCTGGTATATGAGCCTGGATAGTGCAAACATCCGATCCTTCAATGATCTTGGCGAAGCCTTCGTCAAGCAATATAAGTACAATGTTGATATGGCTCCTGATCGTGATCAGCTCAGGGCCATGTCCCAGAAGGATAAGGAGACATTTAAGGAGTACGCCCAGAGGTGGCGAGAGCTGGCAGCTCAGATTACCCCTCCGTTGGAAGAGAAAGAAATGACTAAGATCTTTTTGAAGACTCTTAGCTCATTCTATTATGAGCGGATGGTAGCGAGTGCTCCCTCTGATTTCACCGAAATGGTGAACATGGGGATGCGTCTTGAAGAAGGAGTTCGTGAAGGACGATTGGCTAAAGATGAGAGCTCTTCTTCTAAACGATATGGGGCGTTTAAGAAGAAAGATGGGGAGGCACATGTTGTGCAATCCCATGCTAAATCAAGAAGACCCTCTGTTCGGAGGAAGCCTGCACGCCGTGCAAATAATCAGCACCAGGTGGCTCATATAGCACCTGTTTTCAGAGATAGTGCTCAGTATCAGCAACATCAGCATCAACAACAACCGCAGTATCAGCAGCAACATCGTCCACAGCAACAGGCTTACCAGCCTCGTGGCAGTACAACCAACCAAGCTAATTTGAGTTATGATAGGAAGAAGATCAGTTTTGATCTGATTCCTCTGTCATACGCTGAGCTATATCCTTCCTTGTTGGAAAGGAAGTTGGTTACTCCCAGGGATCCTCCTGCTGTGCCTGCGAATCCTCAGTGGTGGTATAAGCCAGACCAACACTGTGTGTATCACTCCGGTGCTCCGGGTCACAACATCGAAAACTGCTATCCGTTGAAGACCAAGGTGCAGGACTTGATGAGATGTGGTATTCTGAGTTTTGAAGACTCAGGCCCCAATGTCACCAAGAACCCATTGCCCGCGCATGGGAAATCTGTGAATATGGTCCAGGGGTGTCCTGGGAAATACAAAGTCAAATATGTTAGCCATATTAGACAGTCATTGGTCGAGTTGCATCGGTTGCTGTGTCAATACAGCCATATGGAGCATGACCATGACAGATGCCGCATCTGTTCAGTGAATCGATTAGGGTGTCGCCAAGTGCGCAGAGAACTTCAAGAACTGCTAGATGAGGGAACCATTGAGATTCTTCAGAACCGCAATGTTGATGAAGATCAACCAGAGGTTAATGTTATCTCTCCTGTGTTCAAGCTGCCTGAGCCTGTTGTCATTCGCTATGATAGCAGCAAGCCGAAGGTCTCTCCTTCTCTAACAATTAAGCCTGCAGGCCTTGTGCCTTATTCTTCTGACAAAGCTGTGCCGTTCAGATATAACCCCGTTGCTGTTGAAGATGGGAGAGAAGTGTCGTTGCCTTCAACCTCCGTAACCAATATTGCTGATGTAAGTGGGTTGACCCGGAGTGGTCGTGTATTCTCTGCGCCTAAGCCTCAGGCTAGAGCTGTTGCTTCTGATTCTGCTGAGCGTCCGGTTGGGACGGCTGTGAATGTTCAGAATCCGGCACCTGTTGCCAAACCCTCCTTTGTACAAAAGACTCCTGATTCTTCTGTTGGCCCGAGTGGCATTGTGAATGAAGAATGTGATGAGATGCTGAGGCTCATCAAAAAGAGTGAGTACAATGTTATAGACCAGCTTCTACAAACGCCATCCAAGATTTCCGTCTTGTCTTTGCTACTGAATTCAGAACCCCATAGGGAGGCTCTGCAGAAATTTTTGGATCTGGCGTATGTTGATCACGACGTCACTGTTGAACAGTTTGATGGTATTGTTGCAAACATCACTGCTTGCAACACGTTGAGTTTTTGTGACGCTGATCTCCCTGAGGAGGGAAGAGACCACAACATGGCTTTACACATCTCCATGAATTGCAAATCTGATGCCATGTCCAACGTGCTGGTGGACACTGGATCATCTCTGAATGTATTGCCAAAGACCACACTCTCTCGATTATCGTATCAAGGTCCTCCCATGAGGCAGAGTGGTGTTGTCGTGAAAGCTTTTGATGGGTCGCGTAAGACTATGATTGGGGAAGTTGATCTCCCAATCAAGATTGGACCAAGTGATTTCCAAGTTACCTTTCAGGTTATAGATATCCACCCATCATATAGTTGTCTCCTTGGTAGACCATGGATTCACGAGGCTGGCGCCGTGACATCCACCCTACACCAGAAGCTGAAATTTGTGAAGAACAAGAAACTGGTTGTGGTAGGGGGAGAAAAGGCTCTCCTGGTTAGCCACTTGTCTTCTTTCTCATATATTGACGCTGAGGATGAAGTTGGAACTCCTTTCCAAGCTTTATCTATTGATGAACCAATTGAGAAGAGGTCTCTTTCATTTGCTTCCTACCGAGATGCGAAACTGGCCATTGAATGTGGTGCAGTTGCTGGTTTAGGGAAGATGATTGAGCTTGAAGACAACAGATCCCGGGCTGGCATTGGCTATTCCTCTGGGGAATTCAATGAGCAAGGTTTGTTCATGAGTGGAGGATTCATCCATGCTGATCAACCTGAAGAAGCTGCTGCTATCTTGGAAGAGGATGCAGAGGATCTGAACAATTTCATCATACCTGGTGGTGTCTGCCATAATTGGGTCGCTGTAGATGTTCCTACGGTCATCCATAGATCAGAGTAATGGTTCACTTTGTTCAAAACCCTTCTCCCATGCCAAAAGGAGAAGTGATGACATTGTTGGTAGCATTTAATACAATGATATTTCATTCAATTAGTGCATTGTTAAACATTTGTTTTTCCATTTGTTTTCACTTTTTGCTTTTGCATGAAATCAGTGATCACAAAAAACCCAAAAAAAAAAGAATAAAAACAACATTTTCATCTGCATAATGATTTGCTTGTTTAAATTCTAAAGTTTTTCATTAACCAAAATCATTATGCAGGTTGATTCTAAAACCCATTGAACATAATGATCCAATGCCATCTCCCAATTTTGAATTCCCTGTATTTGAGGCAGAGGAAGATGATGTTGAAGGGATTCCTAATGAGATTACCCGTCTCCTCGAGCACGAGAAGAAGGTCATTCAGCCGTACCTTGAAGATCTGGAAACAGTCAACTTGGGGTCTGAGGATTGTGTTCGTATGGTGAAGATTGGGGCACTTCTTGAAGATTCTGTCAAGAAGAGATTGATTGAGTTGCTACGAGAATATTCCGATATCTTCGCTTGGTCATATGAAGACATGCCGGGTCTAGATACAGATATTGTGCAACATTTCCTGCCTTTGAAGCCTGAGTGCGTGCCTGTGAAGCAGAAGCTCAGAAGGACTCATCCAGATATGGCAGTGAAGATCAAAGAGGAAGTTCAGAAGCAAATTGATGTAGGGTTTCTGGTGACTTCTACATATCCTCAATGGGTGGCCAATATTGTGCATGTGCCTAAGAAGGACGGAAAAGTCCGTATGTGTGTTGATTATAGAGATTTGAATAAAGCTAGTCCAAAAGATGATTTTCCTCTACCACACATTGATATGTTGGTAGATAATACAGCTAAATTCAAAGTCTTTTCCTTTATGGATGGATTTTCCGGATATAATCAAATCAAGATGGCACCCGAAGATATGGAGAAGACAACATTCATCACACCTTAGGGAACATTCTGTTATCGAGTGATTCCCTTCGGTCTGAAGAACGCCGGAGCCACGTATCAACGAGCTATGACTACCTTGTTTCATGACATGATGCACAAGGAGATAGAGGTCTATGTTGATGATATGATTGCTAAGTCCCGAACGGAAGTTGAACATGTTGAGCATTTGTTGAAGCTTTTTCAGCGTCTGAGGAAGTTTAGACTTCGTCTGAATCCGAACAAATGTACATTTGGAGTCCGTTCCGGCAAGTTGTTGGGTTTCGTTGTCAGCGAGAGAGGTATTGAAGTTGATCCTGCCAAGGTCAAAGCAATACAAGAGATGCCTGCACCCAAAACTGAGAAGCAAGTCTGAGGTTTTCTTGGCCGCTTGAATTATATTTCCAGATTTATATCCCACATGACTGCCACATGTGCGCCGATATTCAAGCTCCTTCGGAAAGATCAGTCTCATGATTGGACCGAGGATTGCCAGAAAGCTTTCGACAGTATTAAAGAATATCTGTCTGAACCTCCGATCTTGTTTCCGCCTGTGGAAGGAAGACCTCTGATTATGTATTTGACTGTGCTTGAAGACTCGATGGGTTGTGTACTCGGTCAACAAGATGAATCAGGGAAGAAAGAATCTGTTATCTACTACCTCAGTAAGAAGTTTACTGATTGTGAGTCTCGATACTCTATGCTTGAGAAGACGTGCTGTGCTTTGGCTTGGGCTGCTAAGCGTTTACGCCAGTACATGATAAATCATACAACTTGTTTGATATCCAGAATGGATCCAATCAAGTATATTTTCGAGAAGCCTGCTTTAACTGGGAGGATTGCCCGTTGGCAGATGCTGTTGTCTGAGTATGATATTGAGTATCGAGCTCAGAAAGCTATCAAAGGTAGTATCTTGGCTGACCATCTAGCGCATCAGCCGATTGAAGATCATCAGTCTGTTCAGTATGACTTCCCAGATGAGGAGATTCTATATTTGAAAATGAAATATTGTGATGAGCCTACACTTGATGAAGGTCCGGAACCTGGTTCCAGATGGACGATGGTGTTTGATGGCGCTGTGAATCAGTACGGAAATGGTATTGGGGCAGTAATCATTACTCCTCATGGCACACATATTCCGCTTACAGCAAGGCTAACTTTCAAATGCACGAATAATATGGCTGAGTATGAGGCCTATATTATGGGACTTGAAGAATGTATTGATTTGAGAATCAAGCATCTTGATGTGTATGGTGATTCGACCCTGGTTGTTAATCAGATCAAGGGTGAATGGGAAACGAATCAGCCAAGTCTCATTCCGTACAGAGATTATGCGAGAAGGATTTCAACGTTCTTTACAGAAGTTGACTTTCATCATATTCCTCGAGAGGATAATCGGATGGCAGATGCTCTTGCTACGCTTGCTTCCATGATTGTGGTCAAGTATTAGAATGATGTTCCCAATATTGTCGTGATGCGCTTGGATAGGCCAGCTCACGTATTTGCAGTTGAAGAAGTGAATGATGACAAGCCTTAGTATTTTGATATCAAGAATTTCCTCCAGAACCAGGTATACCCGCCTGGGGCATCTGTGAAAGATAGGAAAACTTTGAGAAGGTTATCAGGCAGTTTCTACCTCAGTGGTGAAGTGCTGTATAAGAGAAATTTTGACATGGTTTTGCTCAGATGCGTGGATAGACACGAAGCAAACCTGTTGATGACTGAGGTCCATGAGGGTTCATTTGGTACTCATTCCAATGGACATGCCATGGCTAGAAAGATGTTGAGAGCAGGCTACTATTGACTGACAATGGAGTCCGACTGCTGCAAGTATGTGAAGAAATGTCACAAGTGTCAGATTTATGCGGATAAGATTCATATTCCTCCGACACTTCTGAATGTGATTTCATCACCATGGCCTTTCTCTATGTGGGGAATTGACATGATCGGCATGATTGAACCGAAGGCGTCCAATGGACACAGGTTTATTCTCGTAGCAATTGATTACTTCACCAAATGGGTTAAGGTCGCGTCGTATGCGAATGTGACCAGACAGGTGGTTGTGAAGTTTATCAAGAACCAGCTGATTTGTCGTTATGGTGTGCCAGATAAGATCATTACTGATAATGGATCTAATCTGAATAATAAGATGATGGATGACTTGTGCGCTGAGTTCAAGATTGCACACCATAATTCTTCGCCCTACAGACCCAAGATGAATGGGGATGTTGAAGCTGCTAATAAGAATATCAAGAAGATTATCCAGAAGATGACAGTTACGTACAAAGATTGGCATGAGATGTTGCCGTTTGCTTTGCATGGTTATCGTACATCTGTCCGCACTTCAACAGGGGAAACCCCTTTCTCTCTTGTTTACGGCATGGAGGCTGTTCTCCCAGTAGAGGTGGAGATCCCATCAATGAGAGTCTTGATGGAAGCCAAGTTGACTGATGCTGAATGGATTCAGAGTCGTTATGACCAGCTGAATTTGATTGAAGAGAAGCGATTAACTGCCATGTGCCATGGTCAGTTATATCAGCAGAGAATGAAGAAAGCATTCGATAAGAAGGTCAAACCTCGTGTGTTCCGAGAAGGTGACCTCGTGCTCAAGAAAGACTTGTCTTTCGCGCCCGATTCCAGGGGCAAGTGGACTCCAAACTACGAGGGTCCATATGTTGTTAAGAGAGCCTTTTCAGGCGGTGCTTTGATACTTACAACAATGGATGGGGAGGATTTCACTCGTCCTGTGAATTCAGATGCAGTCAAGAAATACTTTGCCTAAAAAAAAAGTATATGCAAATGAAAAACAGAATAGCTCGCTAAGTTGAAAACCCGAAAGGGCGGCTTAGGCAAAAATGAGCGTCTCGGTGGAGAACCCGCAAGGGTAATCCAGGCAAAAATTAGAGACGTGAAAAAAAAGGTATATTTGCATCCCGCTAGATTGAATACCTCACCCTGGGGCAATCTAGGCAAAAATTAGGGATTTTGGCAAGTAACTGCATCCTGACAAGACTTTCTGTTCCGCAGCCGTCTGTTCGTCAGAGATTCTCGATTCGTCGTCAACTGAAGCTTCGAATACATCGAGATTCAAATTGGTAGAGAAAGGATCATTATGTTCAATGCAGCCCTCTTTCGATATACATCACTGATTTCAAATTTGTACAGATCTATGGAGTCTTGCCATTTTTAGGCTACCATTCCATCAAATCAATTTGAGCTTTTTATCCAATTATTTGCACTCTTATTTGTTTCAATTCAACAAATGTTTTGCATGTTTTAATTGATAAAATGTCATTGTTTTAAACAAAGAAATTTTTCAAAATTTTTGTTTTAAACAAAGTGAACATTCACAATGATGAAAGGATACTTAAGAATCTCTCAGTGCTCTCCCGAGGGTGGCATGATTTCCAATAGGTAAGACATTTGTTCATATTCCTGGCTTTGGTTGTATCCTCTTTCTCCTGCTTTGTTGTTAGGGGTTGTTCCCCAAGCAGAGATTTTGTTAGGGTTGTTCCCCGAGCAGAGGGTTGTTGAAGACTTCGTTTTCTTCTCCAGCAGTATTCTCTCCCAGCATGGGTGTTTTCCGTTTGGAAGTTTCGGTAGTGGGTGGTTTGAGACCCCGGTACCCTGTGACTTTCCCCAGTGCAGTCGCCAGCGGAGTTGTGGTTTTTCTCCTCAGCATGGTTGCTTTCCTGTTGAAGATTCAATGGTTGGTGGATTGATATCCCGGTACTTTACCGCTTTCCCCAGCATTGTCGCAAGCAGGGTTGTTACTATTTTTCCTCAGCACAGTAGCTAGTGGGATCTGCGATATATCCCCAGGGCAGAGCGCTTGTGGAAGACTTCGTTTGTTCCGGCAGTACTCTCTTCCCCGGCTAAGTCATCAACAGGAGTTGCTATCTCCCCATCAGTGCGCTTATCCCTTCAGCAGGGCAGTGATTGTGTTCCTCCTCAGCAGTAGTGGGTGTTGTCCTCAGAAGGTGTAGCATTTGGTGGTTGATCCCTAGCTCTCTTCCATATTTCTCAGTGGATTCTTCAGTGAAATTCCCAGTGGATCCGTCAGTAGATTTGTGGTTTGGTGGATTGCTTTTGTGCAAAATCCCCGATGGAGGTTGTATATCCAACAGAGTCAGGATTGTATCTGCAATAATCCCCTCAGAGTCTCCGCCAGAGTTGGTATCCTCGACAGAGTTGCTTTTGTGGCAGTCTCCGCCTGTTGAAACCTCTCTTTTCCCCCAGTAGGGTTGGTTGGTAGCCTATCATCCAGAGATTGGGTTGGTTCCTATTTGCTTTTGATCCTCAGTAGAGTGGCTTGTTGCAGAATCTACTTGTGTGATCTGTTTTTCCTTCAGTGGGTATATTCCCAATGGAATGGATATTTGTGTTCTCCCCATGTAGAGTTGCTTGTGCAGCCAGATTTTATATGGATGATCTGTTCTCCCGCAGTGGGTTGTTCCCCAGTGGAGTTATGTGGAGTTGCTTTCATAACAGTGAGCTCTGTTTCCCCTGCAGATATTTTGGGATTTCTCCTGTTTCCCCAACAGATTTGTCTTTGTGGCAGTTCTTGCCTGTTGTGACTTTCTGTGCTCCAGTTGGGTTGTTTGTTGATCCATTACTCAGAGATTTGATGATATCTCTGAACTTTTGCTCCCCGCAGATCTTTGCTTTGTAGCATTGTGGAGCTCCTGCAGTTTGGCTTTCCAGTTGGATTTTTCCCCTGGAAGTATAGTACCGGACATTTGATTCCTGGGCCCTGTTTGTGTTAGAAATGTATGTTTTGTCAGCATTCATCAAACATAAATCACGCATATTCATGCATATTCATGAACATTCAGATATTCATGTTGCATTGTTGGTCTTCTGCTTTTGGGTGATATAGATCTCTCTATAGATCTTCCCAAGCAGATGTCGGGTGTTGAAATCTCTCCATATAGAGTCAGCCCCATAAGCAGAAAGTGTCTGTCTTTCCTTCTGCAGTTCCCCACTGAGATTATCCTCGTGGATGACGGTTTCTTCCGTTTCCTCCCAACACATATATTGGGATGGAGCTTCCTATTGAGTTATATCCTCATAGGATGAGTCTTGATTTAGTCTGTCTTTTCGGATCGATCCCGAATTGGCTATTTGTCAGCTGTTTCTTGTACTTCCCTGTGGAATAAATGAATGAATTGCCCAGTAAACGGCATTAATTCTTTTATCCCCAGCGGAATCTTTTTGGGCCTCTACCCAGTAACCGGTAGTTGTAAGTCCTACGTTTCTTGCCTTTTTGGCAGAATTTGTGGTTATACACCTTTTATTCCTCGGCAAGAGTCTTTGGTTTTCTACCCAGTAGTCGGTAGTCGTAAATCCTATTTTCCTGCTCTCCAGCAGTTTGTGGTTTGTTATAAACCCTATTTGTGTTTCCCGTGCGGATTTGTGTTTCTTTCCATCCCCGCGCGGAGTTGTTGGTTTTCTACCCAGTATTCGGTAGAGGTAACCCCTATTTCGTGTTTATCCCCACCAGAATATGGCTACTACCCCGTATTCGGTAGTTGTAAGTCCTATCTCTTTTCCCCTAGCAGCGGTAACCTTTGTGGTTCGGTCTGATTGTTGGCGGATTTTCGGTTGTTGTGGTTTCATCCCCAATAGAGTTGGTGTCTCTCTGTGGAATAAGTTGAATAATTGCTCAATATTCGGCATTTACTCACCCTATCCCCGGTTGAGTCTGTGGTTTTCTACCCCGTATTCGGTAGTTGTAAATCCCATGTTGTGTTTTCTCCCTAGCGGAGTTTGTGCCTTGTGGTACAGGTGGATAATTGTCGGTTGCTAGCAATTTTATCCCAGCTGAGTCTTTGGTTTTCTACCCGGTAGTTGGTAATGTTAAACCTCTTGTTCCCTCAGCCAGGGTTTTGGTATTCTACCCCGTATTCGGTAGTTGTAAACCCTAATTTCTCCCCTTTGCAGAGTTAACCTTGTTGTTCATCCTAACCGATGATGGTTACTCTTTGTGGTTATCTTCATTCGGTGTTCGATGTCGATATTCCTCCTTTTTGCTTCTGGGCAATTGCCGTATGCTTGCAATTGTATCCCCAGCAAGTCTTCTGGATAATTTCCGTATGCTTGCAATTTTATCCTTTTTGAAGTCGCCAGTGGGTCTTTTCACCGTTTGCTAGTGATTTGTTCCCCGGATTATTGATTGTTTATCAATATATCCCCAGCTAGTCTCTGCGGATAATTGTTGTTTATGCAATTCATCCCCGAATCATTGACTTTTGTATCAATGTATCCTCAGCAGATCGCCTTTCATTTACCCGTTTGCGTGGTAATGTTGGTTGCTCCTTGATCGGTCATCTTTATATACCTAGTTTGGTATCCCGATGCCTTTCTTTTCGGTCGATTTATCCTTTATTAACCCAGTAACCGGTTGTGGATAATCTTCCATGCGAGTATGTTATCCACGTTCTGACGGTAATGGATAATATATCTCATGCACTCTTCAGTCGAAGCCTTTTGTGTTTCCCCAGTCGAGTAAGATTCGTTTTCCCTTTGCGGAGTCGAATATTTGTTGTTTCGGATAATTGCCAGATGCTTGCAATTTATCCTTTTGAGTCGTCTTTCGTTTACCCGGATGCTTGGTATCGATTGTCTTCTCTTTTTGGTTAGTCACCTATTATATGCCCTAACCAGTATCTCTGGTGTCTTTTCCTTTTCGAGTATATTATTCACGTTCTGACGGTAATGAATAATATATCTCTTTCACTCTTTGGTTGGAGTCCTTTGTTGATCTTCCCCAGTAGAGTAAGATTCGTATTCTTTGTAGAATCGAATATCCATCCTTTAACCTGTTTGTGTTTCGGATGATGAGTGTTTTGGCAGTAAAAACCAATCCACGTTTTCGGTAGATCACCTATTATATACCCAGTAACCGGTATCCTTGGTGTTTCTTATCATGCGAGTATTCTATCCACGTTCTGACGGTAATGGATATTATATCTCATGCGCTCTTTGGGTTTGTGTCCCCAGTTGAGTAAGATTCGTTTTCCCGTTATGGATTCGAATGTCCATCCTGTAAGTCGATTTGCTTTTTCAAGCCCTCCTTTCGGATGATGAGTGTCTTGGCAGTAAAAACCAATTCACGCTTCGGTCGGTCACCTATTATATACCTCGGTATCCCTGGTGTTCCTTCCTTTCTGCTCCTTATTATGACCTTGGTCCCCTGTGGAGTCAGATTTTCCTAAGTTGATGTACCTTTTTCAGGTCTTTCTCAGATGTTTGGTTGATTGATATCTCTCACCTTTATACCGGTCTTAGATATTCATTCTCCCTGAGTTTGTTACCCTTATACCGGTAACATCTCATTTCCTTGTTGCTTTTCCCCAGGAGAGTCTCTTTGTTAGACACTTCTCCAGTGGAATTCCTGTGGTGATTTTTACCCTTTTCTGTATTGGCGTTTTCCCCAATATATGCAATTTTTCCCCGGCAGGGAGGTTCTTTGTGAATCTTTTCCTGGTCCGAGTCCGGATTTTTATCCGAAGTATCCTTCGTGGATAGCTTGAGTCAGTTTGTGTTTTCCTAATGGATGTATTGTCCTTTGGAAATCTTCTTTTCCCCAGTTTGAGTCCTTTGCTTCCCCAGTGAGGTCTCCAGTCCAGTCGTGTGTTGTTCAAGTTGTGTCAGTTTTGTTTTCCCCAACTCGGAGTCGTGTCCTGCTCACGCATTCTTTTTATTATCCCCAATAAGAGTCTTGTTAGAGTCTCTGTTCCTGGTGAGTGTATTACTCCGATGGATTGTTTTTTCTTCTGTGTGAACCATATCCCCACAGAGTTTTGTGTCTTTTGCATGCATACATCTGCATCATGATGTCTCTTAGGGACCAAAATTTGTCTCATTACTGTTATTTAAGCCCATTCTACCGCGTCAAGATGAAGATTTCTAAACTTCACCTCTCCGGGTAGAATGACCTTAAATAGGGGCATCTGTAAGACCCCAATTTTGTCCCTAAGGTCCCTCATGGCATCATATCATACCATATCATTGCCTCAAGGATCATTGTGCACCTTGCCTTCCTCCTCTGGGTGGGTTGTCTTTTGAGTGTGGTTCTTGATCACCAAGCATGTTTTGAATTTGTATATCATTGCTTTTCATTTGTTTACTAACCCAAAAGTACAAAAATATTGTCATCTAACCTTGTTACTTACAGATGAAGCAACATTAGGTCAAACCAGTCAAAGGCATTCATTGAGCAATAGATGGTGGCCATTCTGAAGAATTTGGGCACCATGATCATTCATCAAGAGTTCATATGAGTTGTGATATCATTTTGAATCAAGATCAAATCATTGGCAATGGATTTTGAACTTCAAGCTAGCATAACTTTCACACCAAAAGGCCAATTCATGTGGTTCTTTTTGGAGCATTTCACTCTTGATCCCTACTATCATAATCATGCATCACATTGCATTAAAACTCATCACAAAAATATTTCATTTTTCATGTGAATTAATTTGAATTTTTGGAAGGAAAATATCCATTTGAAAAATATGCATCATTTTCACTTCAAACCAATTACACTTGCCTCTAAACAGGTTTTGAATGTATTTTCAATCATAATTTCGCACTGTTCCATTGGTCATGTGTGCATGAGGGTATTTTTGCATAAACCATGCCATTTCACTAATCCTTGCATTATGATTAATCATGATTAACAAGTTTGATTAACATGTGGTATAAAGTGCTAATCATAACAGAAAATCAAAGAACACATTCATAATTTCAAATCCAAAACTTTTCATCTCAAATTCTCTCAAATTTTCTCAACTTTGTTCATCGAATTTCAGCATTTCTTTTGCTTGTTTCTTGTGCTAATCATTATCTGCAGAGATTATTGAAGTGAATTGAAGCCAAATCTTGGAAAATTCTTGAAGAATTGTGGCTGTTGAAGCTTGAATATTCACATGGCAGTTGGAGATTTCATCGTGTTCAAGCACTGTTGAGCTAAAGCCTTGCATTCATTCATCTTCCTCATCATCATTGAGCATCTGTTTTGCATTTCCAAGCATTGAAACTCACGAATCTAGCTCTGCATCATCATCAAGGTAAGAACTCGATTGCTCCAATTCTTGCAATTCTCATGTGGATTTTGTAGATCTTGGAATGTAGATCACACTGCACTTTAGATCTCTTGATTTCATTAGGTTTTGAGAAAATTATGTGGATTTGAATATTGGATGTTAAAACTTATTGTGATCGATTCTTTTGCCATGCGTAGAATTAGAACAAATCCATGCTATATTGTTGATGTGTGATGAAAGGCGGATCGAATGATATGCGGTTCATGAATTTCTGTGGAGTTTTGTTCTTGATGATGATGAACATGATGAACACGCGTTGAAGCTTTAGGTTTTCAATATCCAGAACTTGTTTGATCCGCCTGGCCTTTGTTTTGCATGTCTTTTTTTTGTTTTTCCGCCATGCACCAATAGTACCACGCCACGTATGTTAATGAAACGGAGCGTTTCATTAGTTAGAGCGCTCCATTTGAATATGCATGTGGTTCGATTCCTGGCTATCACATTTTTCAACTTGCCTTGCTGCATTTTCTCCATTCCACTTGTACATGTTCATATGCTTGTTTCATGCATTTTTTAATTTTTCTCTTCATTCAAAAATTCATAAATCAAAAAATAACAATCCAATTCATATGAGATTTTTTATTCCATGATCCCTGTAATGTCTACTTTTTTATGGATATTTTTCCAGAATTTGTGCACGGTTAAAAAAAATAATTGCCTAGGGTTTGTTCTCACATGTCATTCCTTGCACATTGCTTGCCATTTCTTTTATGAAATCATGATGCCTGATCCAATGGAGCTAAAATTTTACACGCATAATCTAGACATCTTGACTGATCTTTTGGTATAGAGTTTGTGATTTTTTCATTTTGGATGTTGAGTTATGATGTGATTATTGGAGGTGTGACAATGTATGTCACACCATTTCTTGTTCATGTTGCTGATTTTATTTACCATGCTAAATAAATGCCAATTACTCTGAATGTTTGCATGATGACACTTCTAGATGTCTAGTTTGAGCATGATTTTTTGTAGAATTTTGGGATCCATTTCCAATTTGTTTGAGATTTTCTTTGCTGGATGGTCATAATTGGACTTTTGTTGAGTGTTGAACTTCCATGATTTGTGAAATTCTTATACCTTATCATATGAGCTTGAAATTTTGTACATTGATTCTTAACAAGTTGAAGTTCATTTTGGCTTTGGGTTGGTTCATTTATCTTATGTCATTTCTGTTTTAGGATTGCTTTAAGTTGATGCACCATTTGTGGTCTTGTTTGAGCTTGTTTTTGCATACCATGACTTGTTGATTTTCTTTGACATGCTTCCATTTATCCAAATGCCATGATTTTTGGATTGTTGCTCATTCAATGTGTTCTGTTTAGGCATAAGTTTTCTTGGAATTTATTGAGCCATTGTTGATTTGATATGCTTGTGTTCATTCTGTTTGCTCCAATGTGATTCCCACTTGCATACATTGACGTGATTTGTTTATGAAATGAAATTAGTGCATAGTTTTGACATGAGACCAATTGGATGATGTTCTTATTTGATAAATCTTGATTTTGGTCAATTTTCATGTTCTGTTTTAAATTTTTTCCCTATTTTTGACCCTAGGCTTTGCCTCTCATGTTTGAAGCTTTGTTTCAGGTTGCACATGCAAGTTACACAATTGATGATGCCTCATCTTGAGAGCATTTGATATTTGATTTTGATTACTAATGTGTGTTTTGTAGGTTGAAGTTGATTCAATTGGGATTGACTTGTGGCTTATGCCTTTGCCTATGTTGGTTGTCTGTTGCATTAACTGTTGGTTGTTTGTCTGTATAGCATACTGATTTTGTTTGATGTTTCCACAAGTACATTTAGTTGCTATCGTTCATTGTGAACTTGCTATTGCTTTGCTTGATAGCTTAAGCATTGAGGTATAACATCTCTTGTTCATGTAGTCTAGAAGACCTGGCTTGTTACTTGGCCAGGAACCTGTCTGAAGTTCTCCTTAAGAGGCAATGTTTGTGATTGTTTATCTTTGTCCCCAAGCAGGAAAAGACCTCATATGAGGCAATTGGTAGATAGAAGAGATGTGTAGTCCATCTCCTACTATTATGTGTGTCTTCCCTTTACTCACATTACATGTTGTAGCATTGTGGATCTTAACCCAAGATCTATAGAGTCTAACTTGTGAGAGAGTTCCAACTTTCTGAACTCCCACACCTTCTGATATTCAAAGCTCTCCCTGACCAGGAATAAGAGCAATGAGGCACACCCCTCATATCCTTTTCATCTGCTTCACCTTAACTCTCAATGTTAAGGTTAAGAGCACCATTTACCCTATTCCAGTTGACTTTAAAGTCTAACCCTTGCTTGAGCCTAATTGCTTTGATATAGTGTGTGCTAAATGACTTTGTTTGATTGATAGCTTGATTCATCTGTACATGTTTGTTTGCATACCTTTGTGCATTTATCATTATTAATTGTTCATTATTGTATGATCATCATTTCATATCTTTGTGACACATCTTTGATTGCCCATTGAGGAATCAACTGTAAGTCCATTCATTGGCCATTGTTCCTATGATTTGGAAGGGATTAAGTGTAAGACCATTTCTTTTGGCTACTTATGTCCATTGCTTCTGTTTGTTTGTTGTATGTGAGGATGCAATTGTAAGACCATGTTGTTGGCTTTTGTATTCCTATGATCATCTGTTGGAGGTTAGAGTAAGTCCAGATAGATTGGCATCTGACATCCATGTTTTGTTTTGATAGGAGATTGGTATAAGTCCAGATAGATTGGCATCTGATATCTTTGTTTGGCTTTAGGAGGTTGGAATAAGTCCATTTATTGGCATCTGACATCCCTGTTTATTTTAGGAGACTAGTGTAAATCCATTTATTGGTATCCGGTATCCACCTTTATTGTGAGATTGGAGTAAGCCCATATATTGGCATCCGGTATCATTTGTTTTGCTTATTTGTTATTGTTCATTTGCCTATTCCTAAGGACACACTTGAATCATCTTCTATATGATCTCAAGAGGTGAACCTTTCTGAGAAGTTTTACACTCCGTTATCCATACCCTCTTTGTCCCAAACCTTTTCACACTATTAACTCAAAAACT
The DNA here is from genome assembly GCF_024323335.1 of Lathyrus oleraceus. Classification (NCBI taxonomy): domain Eukaryota; kingdom Viridiplantae; phylum Streptophyta; class Magnoliopsida; order Fabales; family Fabaceae; genus Lathyrus; species Lathyrus oleraceus. The sequence goes on along the minus strand of NC_066582.1, from coordinate 352,028,354 downwards.
TTGAACTATTGTGCAAACATCTTCATGTCTTGTCAAATTAGAAACCTGGACCCTAAGTCCTTGACTTTTCAAACTCCATTTCATAACACTTCTCTGAATTGAATCTTAATCATACCTTGACCATATTTTGTGAATATTCATAATCAATTAACTTCACCCATTCAATTGTTTTGTGGCTTTGTCCATTGTTAATATGTTTTCATACATTAGCCGTAGGTTTCAATTACCATAGTGGTTGATGTAAATCTTGCCTTGTCCTTAGTGAGTTGATTGTAAGTCTTCCATACTTATTACAGGGTTAACCCCTCACTAGTATGTTGAAGCCGTCCTCGCATGGTGGATTGTTGATTCAGGTTGAGTTTTCTCCCATTGGTAATGAAAAGCCTTGGTGCTCTTGTTTTAGAATGAATTCACTAATTTTTGGAAATCTTTTAGCCGAACTACGGCGTTTTGATCCTTACCTTTGATGGAAGGTACGTAGGCAACGGGTTCATCCGTTCAAACACAAAAACAATAAAAATTGTATATTATTTTCTCATCACCCTAAATCATGTTTGCACAATATGTCATAAACAAATAAACTTTTTATACAACAAGTGTGAAAAGGGCTCCCTAGGAGTACCTAGGACGTTTTGGGTGCCTAACACCTTCCCATTGCGTAATTTACCCCTTACCCAGTTTCTCTGATCTTTTTATTAGTTTTCTATGTGTAAAACTTCTTAGGCTTTTGTTCGCTTTTTAGCCATTCCTTAGGATAAATAAAAGTGCAGTGGCGACTCGATTCTTTGTATGCTTTGCTTATGGTTTAATCAATAAATCATATAGTGACGAATACACCGCTACACCAAGCATTGATTCAGAAACCCCAAACCCTCACCATTGAAGGATAAACTTGAGGATTTTCTTTGAAAATTGAGTTTCAATTCTCCATTTATTTTGAGATTGAAACTCTAAGAGTCCATCCCTTTCTCTGATCTATTTCTCTTCCATCAAGCATATAAAGCAAGGCCAAGTATAATTGGAAGCAAGATCATGCCAATCTGAAGCTCCATTGAAGGTGAATTTTCAGATTTTTCATCTCTTAGATTCTCACTCAATTTCCTCCACTATTCTTGTTGATTTTTGGTTATCTTAAGTCCTACCAATGTAGGCAAGAAGATTGAGTTGCTTTGAGGTCAAATCGAAGCAACTCAGTTCATGATCCTCAAAGTTCAATTCCATGTATCTTTTCATATACTTGGAATTAGACAAAATTGAGGTCAGATTCGAGCTCCTGAGCATTTTTCTTTCAAAATAGTGTACTCATTTTCCATTTTTCTTTGAGTTGAACTTGGACCATGTTGCGGGGTATTCGTTACCATTAGAGATATTGACTAAATCCAAGGTAAATCATACAAGTCGAGTCGCCACCGCACTTCTATTTATCCAAAGGAACGGTTAGAAAGCGAACAAAAACCTAAAAGTTTTATCGAATAAAAAACTAGTAAAAGAGAATCAGAGATCTGGGTAAGGGGGTTGGTTATGCAATGGGAAGGTGTTAGGCACCCAAAACATCCTAGGTACTCCTAGGGAGCCCTTTTCACACTTGTTGCAAGGTTGTTGTTTTGTGAAAGTTTATTTGTGCAAACATGATTGAAGTGATGAGAAGAGAATATACAAGTTATTTATATTTTGTGTTTGGATGGATAAACCCATTGCCTACGTACCATCTTAAAAAAGATTAGGATCAAAACCTCGTAGTTCGGGGTAAAAATTTCAAGATGAGTTGGTGAATTGATTGGTCCAAAAGCCTTAAGGTCCTTTGTTATCCAAGGGAGAAAACTCAACCTAAAACCACAAATCCACCATGTGAGGATAACTTCAACATGCTAGTTAAGGGTTAACCCTATAATAAGCATGGAAGAGTCATTGTCCATCACTAAGGATATAGGTGAGTATTACATCTACCTCAAGGATAACTCAAACCTAATAGCTAAAGGTTATGGAAAATTTGATTAAGAAAGTGGCCATTGGAACCACAAAAAGACATTTGAATGGGTTATATTTACCAATTAGAAGTATATACAAAAATGGTCAAAGTTGACTTAAAGATTCGATTCAAAATAAGTGTTATGAAAAGAAGGTTTGAAAATCAAAAGCTTAGCTTAGGTTTATAATGTTTGAAAAAATGGTTGAATGTTTGCACAAAAGTTTTGGCTTGGGTTAGAGTGGAGGGAAGAAGAAGAATGGTTAAGTCCTAAGCAAAGCAAAAAGGTGAGGGATAAAGAAACAAAACCATAATGGAGTTCCTCTCTTGAGATCATATTGATGATCCAAGTAGCTCCCATCCTTTGGAATAAGCAATCACAATAATAGTAAGCTCAAGCAATCAAACAAGTCTCTTAAGAGATCCTCAATGTATCTTGTGTCTTTCATTTTGGATGAACATGGCAATGGTCCTTCAATTTAAGCTCTCATAGAATCCCCTAGCACAAAAGCACACACATCAAAAGTTCCATGAAGTAAATCAAGAATGGATAAGAGTGAGTTTAGAAATTTGGTCCTTCTAATCCATCTTCATCATTAAGGTCCTTTTACTCCAATTTTTGCATAGGAAATGTCCTAGAAACTAAGTCCATTTTGTCCATTTTTGCATTTGGTCCATAACAATCAAAACAAAACACAAGCACAATAATATATACACAGTTATGTGCTCAAGTGAGCAAAAGGCAAATGGCATTAACATAAACATGTGCTCAAGTGAGCAAAGGGAAAAGCAAATGGATAATATGTGCAAGAATAGTAAATTGCATAAAAGTAAAGAGCAAAAATTAAATGTTAATTGTTAATGGTTAGTGTTAGTAGTTAATGTGCCATAAGGCAAATTTAGCGCTATGTTAAGCAATCGTAATTGGACTTATGTAGAAGTCACAACTATCTGAGGTCGGTCAATAATAATGTAGGCAACAACACAAGTTAGAAGTCTTGATTAGTGAACCAAGTTCCAACAACTTGCCATGCCAAAAAGAAAAAGAGAATTGATCTTGTATTGGTTTAAGTCATTTGCATGATTTAGGAAACAACCTATCCTTAATGTAAAGCCATTCATTTGATCAATTGATCAAGATAAATTAGATTTGAATCAAGGCAGATTAAGTCTCCTTAATCAATGCCAACTTATCAACCTTCAACTCATTGATCAAAAATAAAATGAAGGAGAAGAAGAGGAAGAAGAATGGATAAGGATATGGAAAGATCAAAATGCATAAGGTGAAATAAAAATGTACCAATCCATGTGTATTGATCAAATGACATTGAAAGTCAAAGTCAAACAATGAGAAATCAGAAAAGAGATGAAGATTGGAGATCAAACCATAAACAAATATTTTTGGCATTTTTAATATTAAAATAAGCTTGAATTAAAAATAAAATAAAAGGTCAAACTTCAAAATCACTTCAAATCAACCTTGAAAGGTCCAAGTGATTTATCCCAAGTTCAACAAGGTCAAACAAAGTTTGACAAAAAATTTCAGCATTTTTAAAAGTCAGAAACTATTTTTAATCAATTAAAAATGAATAAAAAATAACCTAATTGAACTAAAATCTCAAATAAATCTCAAATCAATTAAAAAATTGATGAGAACATTTTCATAGATCCATCATCATTCAAATAGGTTAGGAAAATATTTTTGTATTTTTTGAATATCAAAAACTATTTAAAATGAATTAAAAACAACCAGAAAAGAGAAAATTCACAAAAAATACCAAATGACAAAATAAAAAATATTAAAAATCAGAATTAGAAACTAGAAATTATTTGGAGAAGAATGCAACTGGTCCCATATTTTTTGGATTAAAAATGAAGAAGATATTGATTTTTGAAAATAATGGAAATAAAAGAAATTAAATCAGAAAATAGAAAATAAGAAAAATCAGGAAGCATTGGATGTGGTTTCATTAATTGATGTGGCGCATCTAATGGTCTAGAGGCGCGCGCTCACCATGAGTCCAAGTCAACAGCACCACACACAATATTAAAACAAGTCATAACAACTAATAGACACAATTAGATCTGAAAAATGCATCCAACGATCCATATTGGATCTGGCAATGGGACGGTCACCGGAGCCACCTTCTTCTCCGGTGAGCTTGAAGATTCCTGCCGGAATTGCAGGTTTTAAAAGCTTAACCAAAATACACGATCTATACACCGTTGGAAAGCTAGGATGATGTACATCATCCCTGTATCACTCAATTCCACTCTAGATCAATTAAGCCAACACAAGATCCAAGCAAATAGATCAATAGATGATGAGTTTCGAAGAAAAAACCAGTTGAAGAACAACCTTGATTTCTGGAGATTTGAGCTCGATTCCTTGCTTCCTTTGCCAAAACAGAAGATCAATGGAGTAAAGGATGAAGGTCTAGAAGCTTTAGATCCAAAGATTCAACCAGATGTAGCTGAATTTTGGATCTGAAAAATTTGAAGAAAAGTGAAATAGTTTCTTTAGTGAGAGGTTGGGTTTTGATTTCTGCAGCAATTCAGGTTGATTCCAGGGTGAATTTTGAATGGAATCGAGCTTCTATTTATAGAGGGAATGGCAAGGAGAGGGTGATTCAATCCGTGTGCATGAACTTGGACAATCCTTGCATGGGCTTTCATGATCATGCACAAGGCCCAAAATCAATTCCAAATGCAAGCTGAGCTCAGTCTGGAATGAAATGAACGTGTAATTTGCTTTGAATTTGCTTGTGCATGAAGTTTCAACAGGAATTCCACAATTGTGCCTAAAACTTCATCTCTTCGAAAATGCCACTTGAAAAAATGCAACATAGGCATGTGAGTAATGGTTGGAAAGGTCTTGATGTAAGGAACAATTGTTATGCTGGGCAAAAATCCATTTTAAGTGTGGAAATTGGTGAAATTGGAGTCTAAAGTGCAAGGTGCAAAACATGTAAAGGCAAAGTTTCTAAATTTGGCCAATGTTCAAGCCCTTATGTTTTGATGATGCAAGCCTCAAATGAAACAACCTCCAACATCAAAGTTGTATACTTTTTCAATACAATCAAAATGGACTTAAATTTGGCATCATTTGGATTTTTGATGAAAGAGTTATGGGCACTTGAAGTTGAACTTTTTTGCCTTTTAATGCATTTGGCCCAAAAGGACCTATAATGTCTTGCATTATCACATGTATTTCCTTTGAAATTTTGAAATTTTGTTCAACATAACATTTGAAGTAGACATCTTACTATTTCCAATGCATTTGATCCCACCTCAAAATCATAAAAAATGAATGAGTTATGTCCTTTGGAAGTTGACCGAAAATTAGGCTTTCAGTCAAAATGACCTATAATGTATTAGAATGGGAGATGACCTTGCAAGCTTCAAATAAATTTTTGACGAACATGAAAGTTGTTCATATTTTTCTTAAGAACATTGTTTATTTTAGAATCATCTCCATTTGACCAACACATGGAAAGGTAGGTCTCAGTGCATTTCAAAATAGTCAGATGAATTGACTGATCAACTTCTGAAGTCCATGACTCATATCTTGATGAATTGATGATTGAGGACACTCAAATAAGTTAAAATATGCATGGAATGAAGAATTAAAGAACTTCCCTTGATTGTATTTGATCATGGGTTGAGGTTGCTTCAAGAGCAAGGCATTGTGGTGCACAGATGAATTAGGGTTTCTTTGGGGAACAAACCTAAAACCCTTTGACTTGCTTTGATCAAAATGATGACTTGAGATGCTAGGGAGGCATATTTGATGGATGAGAGCTTTGGGAACCATTACCATGCTTGCTTTCATCTCCTCTTGGCCATATCTTTGTACCAATGATCTCCTTGAAGCTTTGGGCCTTGTGATTGCTTCAGCTACAAACAAAAGATGTTAGTGACATATTTTTGTGCTTTTGGTTAGTAAACAAGATAAGAAAAGCAATGATATACAAATCAAGCATGCTTGATGATCTCAAACCACTCACAAGAGGTCCCACCCAAAGGCAAAGGGAACCAAGATGCTAATGATCCTTGAGGCAATGCAAATGCAATGTTATGATGCCATGAGGGATCTTAGGGCCAAAATTATGGTCTTACAGATGCCCCTATTTCAGGTCATTCTAGCCGGAGAAGTGAAGGTTAAAATCTTCCTCTCGACGGGGTATAATGGGCTTAAATAATAACAAAGAGATGAATTTTGGTCCCTAAGAGACCTCATGATGCAGATGTATGCATGCAAATAGTAACACTCTGTGGGGATATGTATCCACAAAGAAAGAAAGAGATCAGGAACAATTGAAAATCCATTGGAGTAACACACTGCTAAAGGGAACAGAGACTCTACCGGGGAGTAAAAGGATAGAAATGCGTGAGCAGGTCACGACTTAAAACTTGCTGAGAGACACAGAGAGAATCCATGGAAGGACTCGAGCTGACTCGAATATGCATGTATTGGGGAATATGCCAATACAACAAAATTATCCGCAACGGATACTTCGGATGAAAATCCGGACTCGGGTGGGGATGTCCACAAAGGACTCAGCTGAGGAAAACAAATGAGGTATTACCGGTTACTGGGTAATAAGCTCAAAAAGAGATCATGTGATCCCACCGGTATAAGGGTGAGGGAAAAACATGCTCCGGGAGAATGAATATCTAAGACCGATATAAGGGTGAGAGATATCAATCGTCTAAAACGTCTGAGGAAGACCTAAAAGGTATATCTCCACTCAGGAAAATCTGACTCCACAGGGGACAAAAGTCATAATAGGGAGCAGAAGGAGGGAACACCAGGGATGCCGGTTACTCGGCATATAATAGGTGATCAACCAAAGCGTGAATTGGGGAATATTCCCAAAACACTCATCATCCAAAAAAGAGGGCAAAAAGCAAACTTGATTATGGGATGGACATTCGATTCCAAAACAGGGATACGAATCTTACTCGACTGGGGAAGAACAAAAGGCTTCGACCAAAGAGTGCATGAGATATATTATCTATTACCATCAGAACGTAGATAATACACTCGCATGGAAGATTATCCACAACCGGTTACTGGGTTAATAAAGGATAAATCAACCGACAGAGAAAGGCATCGGGATACCGAAACTAGGTATATAATGATGACCATTCAAGGGGAGCAACAAACATTACCGTCAACCGGTACATGAAAGACGACTGCTGGGGATAAACTGCTTAATCAGAGTAATTATCCTAGAAAATGAGGGGATATCAACACCGAATATTGGATAAATATAACCGTCAAGGAGAGGATTACATCTACTGGAGGAGTAACCGTCATCAATCAGGTTAACTCTGCAAGGGGATGAAATGGTGTTTACAACTACCGGTATAAGGGTAGAAAACCACAGACTCTGCCGGGGCAAAGATGGATAATTACTGGTTACTGAGCAACTATTCATCTATACCACAGGGGAGTGCAGGAAACAATCACAAGAAGCCAATCTGGGATCAAACTAAAGAGGCAAGTTGAATCAAAACTCGTCCTATTGAGGATATAACTCAATAGTGAGCAACTATTCATCTATACCACAGGGGAGTGCAGGAAACAATCACAAGAAGCCAATCTGGGATCAAACTAAAGAGGCAAGTTGAATCAAAACTCGTCCTATTGAGGATATAACTCAATAGTGAGACCCATCCCAATATATGTTGGGAAGAAACAAAAACAACTATCGTCCATGAGGATATAACTCGATGGGGAATATGGAAGGAAAGATAAACACTTTCTTCTTTAGGGGCTGACTCTACATGGGGAGATCAGACACCGACATCTGCTTGGGAAATATACTACCCACTAGCAGGAGATATCAATCAAAGGTATATGGTAAAGAATGCAACATGAATATTATATGCACACATGCGTGGTTTATGTATGATGAATGCTGACAAATAGACATTTTTAACACCAACAGCTCTAAAGGACACAAACATCCGGTTCTACATCTCAAGAGAGAAAGCCAGGTTCACCGGAGAGTACCCAATATGATGAGGGCAAGAGAAACCAGGAAGCGAAAATCCCTGCGGGGGATGAACATCAGTCATTCCAGCTGGGGACAGGAGTTATTGCACAGATAAAAAACGGCCGCATAAGCAACTCTACTGGGGGAATCTATCCAAGGGATAAAGGGATTCTGGGGATCAAACCCCAAGCACCGTGCTCACCAAAGAGATCACTTCTGCTGAGGAGGAAAGGTCGCTACTCTGCTGAAGGGATGAGTGGTGAATATCTCACCAAACACTCCTCCCAGTAGGAAAACCACAAAAGGCCCCGGAGGAAGAAGATACAGTCATTCCAGGAATATGAACAAATGTCTTACCCTGTTGGAGATCATACCATCCTTGGGAGAGCACTGAAGATCTCCTAAGTATCCTTTCGTCATTGTGAATGTTCACTTTGTTTAAAAACAAGTTATGAAAAATTTGATTATTTAAAACAATGATATATATTCTTTTTTCAATTAGAACATGCAAAACATTTGTTGAATAAAAACAAATAAGAGTGCAAATAATTGAATAACAGGCTCAAATTTAATTGATGGAATGGTAGTCTACAAAGGGAAAGACTCCATAGATCTTTACAAGTTTGAAATTGGTGATATATATTGGAAAATGGCTACATTAAACATAATGACCATTTCTCCACCAATTCTAAATCCGATGTATTTGAAGCCTCGGTTGATGACGAATGAGCAAGAAACTCTGACGGATGACAGTTGTAGAACAAAGACTTGTCAGGATGCAGTTACTTGCCAAATCCCTAATTTTTGCCTAGATTGCCCCAGGATGAGGTACTCAATCTAGCGGGATACATATATTCATTTTTTCATGTCTCTAACTTTTGCCTAGATCGCCCTTTCGGGTTTTCAATCCACCGAGACGCTCATTTTTGCCTAAGCTGCCCTTTCGGGTTTTCAACTTAACGAGCTATTCTGTTTTTAATTTTAGGCGAAGTATTTCTTGACTGCATCTGAATTCACAGGACGAGTGAAATCCTCCCCATCCATAGTTGTAAGTATCAAAGCACCACCTGAAAAGGCTCTCTTAACAACATATGGACCTTCATAGTTTGGAGTCCACTTGCCCCTGGAATCGGGCGCGAAAGACAAGACGTTCTTGAGCACAAGGTCACCTTCTCGGAACATACGAGGCTTGACCTTCTTATCAAAAGCTTTCTTCACCCTTTGCTGATATAATTGACCATGGCACATGGCAGTCAATCTCTTTCATAACGACTCTGAACCAATTCAACATCAGTCAACTTGGTTTCCATCAAGACTCTCATTGATGGGATCTCCACCTCTACTGGGAGTACAGCCTCCATGCCATAAACAAGAGAGAAAGGGGTTGCCCTTGTTGAAGTGCGGACAGATGTACGATATCCATGCAAAGCAAATGGCAACATCTCATGCCAATCTTTGTACGTGACAACCATCTTCTGGATAATCTTCTTGATATTCTTATTAGCAGCTTCAACAACCCCATTCATCTTGGGTCTATAGGGAGAAGAGTTATGATGTGCAATCTTGAACTCACTACACAATTCCTTCATCATCTTGTTGTTCAAGTTAGATCCATTATCAGTAATGATCTTCTCTGGCACACCATATCGGTATATGAGTTGATTCTTGATAAACTTCACGACCACCTGCCTAGTCACATTCGCGTATGATGCCACTTCAACCCACTTGGTGAAGTAATCAATTGCTACGAGAATGAATCTGTGTCCGTTAGACGCTTTCGGCTCTATCATGCAAATCATGTCAATTCCCCACATAGAGAAAGGCCATGGTGATGAGATCACATTCAGAAGTGTCGAAAGAATATGAATTTTATCCGCATAAATATGACACTTATGGCATTTCTTCACGTATTTGCAGCAGTCAGACTCCATTGTCAGCCAATAGTAGCCTGCTCTCAATATCTTCCTAGCCATGGCATGTCCATTGGAGTGAGTCCCAAATGAACCCTCATGGACCTCAGTCATCAACAGGTCTGCTTCGTGTCTATCCATGCATCTGAGCAGAACCATGTCAAAATTTCTCTTATAAAGCACATCACCATTGAGGTAGAAACTGCCTGATAATCTCCTCAGAGTCTTCCTGTCTTTCATAGATGCCCCAGGCGGGTAAACCTGGTTCTGAAGTAAACACTTGATGTCGTAATACCATGGCTTATCATCTTTTACTTCTTCTACTGCAAATAGATGAGATGGTCTGTCCAAGCGCATCACAGTGATATTGGGGACTTCATTCCAAAGTTTAACCACAATCAATGAAGCAAGTGTAACAAGGGCGTCTTCCATCCGATTCTCATCCCGAGGAATATGATGGAAGTCAACCTCAGTAAAGAACGTCGAAATCCTCCTCACATAATCTCTATATGGGATGAGGCCAGGCTTATTCATTTCCCATTCACCCTTAATCTGATTAACAACGAGGGCCGAATCACCATAAACATCGAGATGCTTGATCCTAAGATCAATGCATTCCTCCAATCCCATAATACAGACCTCATACTCAGCCATATTATTCGTGCATTTGAAAGTTAGCCTTGCTGTAAAAGGAATATGTGTGCCCTGAGGAGTAACAATCACTGCCCCAATACAATTTCCATATTGATTTACAACGCCATCAAACACCATACTCCATCTGGAACCAGGCTTTGGCCCTTCATCGAGTGTAGGCTCATCACAATCTTTCATTTTCAAATACATAATCTCCTCATCTGGGAAGTCATACTGAACTGACTGATAATCCTCAATCGGCTGATGTGCCAAGTGGTCAGCCAAAATACTACCCTTAATAGCCTTCTGAGCTCGATACTCAATATCATACTCGGATAACAACATCTGCCAACGGGAAATCCTCCCTGTTAAAGCAGGCTTCTCAAAGATATACTTGATTGGATCCATTCTGGATATCAACCAAGTCATATGATTCAACATATACTGGCGTAAACGCTTAGTAGCCCAAGCCAAAGCACATCATGTCTTCTCAAGCATTGAATATCGAGACTCACAATCGGTGAACTTCTTGCTCAAATAGTAAGTAGCATATTCTTTCTTCCCTGTTTCATCTTGCTGACCAAGGACACAACCCATTAAGTCTTCAAGAACAGCTAGATACATAATCAAAGGTCTTCCTTTTACAGGCGGAGATAGGATTGGAGGCTTAGACAGATACTCTTTAATGCTATCAAAAGCTTTCTGGCAATCCTCGGTCCAATCACGGGACTGATCTTTCCGGAGGAGCTTGAATATCGGCGCACATGTGGCAGTCATGTGGGATATGAATCTGGATATATAATTCAAGCGGCCAAGAAAACGTCAGACTTGCTTCTCAGTTTTGGGCGCAGGCATCTCTTGTATTGCTTTGACCTTTGCAGGATCAACCTCAATACCTCTTTCGCTAACAATAAAGCCCAATAATTTGCCAGAACGGACTCCAAATGTACACTTGTTGGGATTCAAACGAAGTTTATACTTTTTCAAACGCTGAAAAAGCTTCAACAAATGTTCTACATGTTCAACCTCCGTTCCTGACTTTGCAATCATATCATCAACATATACCTTGATTTCCTTATGCATCATATCATGAAACAAGGTGGTCATAGCTCGTTGATATGTGGCTCCGGCGTTCTTCAAACCGAAGGGCATCACTCGATAACAGAATGTTCCCCAAGGGGTGATGAATGTTGTCTTCTCCATATCCTCGGGTGCCATCTTAATTTGATTATATCCGGAAAATCCGTCCATAAATGAGAAGACATTGAATTTAGCTGTATTGTCTACCAACATATCAATATGTGGTAGAGGAAAATCATCTTTCGGACTAACTTTATTCAAGTCTCTATAGTCCACACACATTCGGACTTTTCCATCTTTCTTAGGCACGGGCACAATATTGGCCACCCATTGAGGATACGTAGAAGTTACCAGAAACCCCGCATCAATTTGCTTCTGAACTTCCTCTTTGATCTTTACTGCCATATCGGGATGAGTTCTTCTGAGCTTCTGCTTCACAGGCACTCACTCAGGTTTCAAAGGTAGGAAATGTTGCACAATATCTGTATCTAGACGGGCATGTCTTCATATGACCAGGAAAAGACGTCAACATATTCTCGTAGCAATTCAATCAACCCCTTCTTAAGAGACTCTTCCAGAAGTGCCCCAATCTTCACTTCTCGCACACAATCTTCAGCCTCCAAGTTGACTGTTTCCAGGTTCTCAAGATACGGCTGAATGATTTTCTCTTCATGCTCAAGTGAACGGGTAATCTCGTCAGGAATCTCTTAAACATCATCTTCTTCCGCCTCAAATACAGGGAATTCAATATTGGGAGATGGTGTTGGGTCATTATGTTCAATGGGTTTGATCAACCTCCATAATGATTTTGGATACGAAAAGCTTTAGAATTCAAACAAGGCAAATCATTATGCAGATGAAAATATTGATTTTATTCTATTTTTAGGGTTTATGTGATCACCAATTTCATGCAAAAGCGAAAAGGGAAAATAATTGGAAAACAAACATTTAACATGAATCTATTGAATGAAAACATCATTGTATTTATGTGCCGACAATGTCATCTCTCCTCCTTTTGGCATGGGAGGAGGGTTTTCAAACACAATGAACATTACTTTGACTTATGGATAACTGTCAGAATATCCAAGGCGACCCAATTATCACAGATTCCCCCGGGGATGACGAAGTTGCCAGAATCCTCTCCGTCTTCTTCTAAGATGGCAGCAGCTTCCTCGCCTTGACTAGTGTGGACGAACCCTCCACTCTTGAAAAGCCCTTGTGAATTAGAAACCCCAGATGAATAACCTATGCCAGCCCAAGACTTGTTGTCCTCTAGCTCAATTATCTTCCCTAAACCAGCGGTTGCACCACGCTCAATGGCCAACTTTGCATCTTTGTAGGAAGCAAATGAATGAGTTCTCTTCTTAATAGGTTCAGCAATAGATAAAGCTTGGAAAGGAGTTCCAACTTCATCCTCAGCATCTATATATGAGAAAGAAGACAAATGGCTAACTAGGAGAGCCTTTTCTCCCCTACCACCACCAGCTTCTTATTCTTTACAAATTTCAGTTTCTGGTGTAGGGTGGATGTCACGACGCCTGCCTCGTGAATCCATGGTCTGCCTAGGAGACAACTATACGATGGGTGAATGTCCATAACCTGGAAGGTAATCTGGAAATCACTTGGTCCGATCTTGATTGGGAGATCAACTTCCCCAATCACAATTTTGCGAGACCCATCGAAACCCTTCACAACTACTCCACTCTGCCTCATGGGAGGCCCTTGATATGACAGCTTCGAGAGAGTGGTTTTTGGAAATACGTTCAATAATGACCCAGTGTCCACCAGCACATTGGACATGGCGTCGTCTTTGCAACCCATAGATATATGTAATGCCAAGTTGTGGTCTCTTCCCTCCTCGGGGAGATCAGAGTCACAAAAACTCAAGTTGTTACAAGCAGTAATGTTTGCAACAATGCTATCGAATTGTTCTATTGTGACATCGTGATCCACATATGCCACATCCAAAACCTTCTGCAGAGCCTATCGATGTGGTTCTGAATTCCAAAGCAGCGATAACACGTATATTTTGGATGGCGTTTGTAGAAGCTGGTCTACAACATTGTACTCGCTCCTTTTGATGAGCCTCAGCATCTCATCACAGTCTTCTTTCACATTGCCGCTTGGGCCAACAGAAGCAGGAGTTTTCAATGTAGAGGAGGGCTTAACAACAAGTGCCGGATTCGGAGTGCTCACAGCATTCCCAATCGGGCGTTCATCAGAATCAGCATTAACTTAGGGCTTTGGCGGTGCTGAAAATACACGACCGCTACGGGTCAGACCGCTAACATCAGCAATGTTAACAACAAAGGAAGATGGCAAGGACACCTCTTTCCCATTTTCTACTACGACAGTGTTGTAGCGATAGGGGACCGTGAAATTCTAGTTATCAGACTTTGGATGTCACACTGGTTGTTATGACATCCAATTCTGCACAGACAGGGATTATGCAGAACTTAACAGTAAGTGCAGTAAATAACACAAGTAATTGTTCACCCAGTTCAGTCCAACATGACCTACATCTGGGGGCTACCAAGCCAGGGAGGAAATCCACTATTAGTAGTATCAATTCAAAGCTAAACTCACCCGTTTACAACTTATCACTTAATCCCTACCCAATGCAATTTCAATCTTAACCTAAGATCAGAGTTCCTACTCACCCCCCCTCAATCACCTCAGTGATATTAAAGACACTTTGAAGTCACACTTCAAAGACAACTCTTGATTATGCTTCACAGCTTAAATCAAGATACACAGCACTCACGCTTAAAAGCTTTGAGTGACACAACACTTACAACTCAATGAACACCCTATGCCAAAGCAATCATCTACTTGATAATGGCTTGGCTTACAAGATACGTCTAATACAAGACTCACAAAATACAGCAGTGAAGTATGATGGACACACTAAATCTTCACGCCTCAAAATCCCCGAAACTGAATGAAGGAATGCCTTCCTTTTTATATTGCAGCACCTGGGCTTCTGCACCTGTATTTTCCTGAATTTTAGGTCACACAAGTTCCCTCAAATTCAACATTTAGGTTGCTAACAAATAGGCTATTTGTTAGGTTCATTGAATGTAGCTTGGTTGTTGATATCCTGGATTTTCTCTCAGCTGTTGAATCCCTAAAGAATAGCCTGAGAAAAAGCTGAAACAGAAAACTGAACAACCTACAATTTAGCATATGCTGTCAGGAATGAATGTCACGACATTCAGCTTGACATCAAGGTCCATATGCTGAGTCTATTTTTCCAGAAAACAGACTGTACAAATTTGCTGATCTGTACATGATTAAAATGACCATACTACAGTAACAGCTTACATTAATAAATGTCAAAGTGTCCAACTTAACATTTACACAATTGGCCTTAAGTTAGTTCTGTTATTCTCTTGAAGAACAAACTAAGTAATATGCTGAAGTATAGCAGAACACCACTCTGCCTAATCTTCAGTAGCTGCTGTCAATGATGAATGTCACAACATCCAGTTTGACATTCAGTCAGTAGGCCTTATGCCAGGTCTGGTTCTTCCTTGATAACCAGACTGCAAATGAATACTAAGTTCTAACAGAACTTCTGTTCCTTAGTATCTGTTGACAGGTATGAATGTCACAACATTCAATAATCCTGTGTTAGCTAGTCCTGCAGTAACTACAATGTAGTCACATATACATGTCATGACATCAGTCAAGACATTAGTGTTTTACCATATAATGCAGCCAATTAAACACCTACAAACTCCCCCTTTGGCAAATTTTTGGCTAAAACACTTTGATCCCCATAACAGAGTTCATAGCAGCGGAATAATACTAGCTAATACACTCAGAGTGGCAGCACACTCACACACATGGAAGTTAAATAAAAACTTCCCATAGCAGCACACACATATTAGAAGTTGCACCTAAACTTCAACATCAGTTGCAGGGGGGGAATCTTCAGATCTGTCATGAGAGTCTGTTTTAGAGACCCACTCTGTTTGTCAGGGGTATTGGTGGTTATTACTCCCCCTTTTTGTCAAAAATGTTGCCAAAGCCAGCAACATAGCCAGATCACACTGACAGAGTTCCAGACTTGGTTTTACTTCACAGTTTCAACCAAGTTCACATCCACTTGATCTTGCTTTACAGCTTCGATCAAGTAATGACCCACTTTTGCTTTACAGTAGGTACCACCATATCAGATGCCATGATTTTGTTTCTGACATCCAGAACCACTCCTGCATGAACAGCATCCTTGAACTCCTGCAGGTAAAGTGGCCTTCTCTCTGTAGGGTGTCTCCTTACCCTCTTGTATCCACACTTGTTGTAAGCAGCATAGCTATGATCTGTTGACCCATCATAGCCTAGTACAAATTGTTTAATAGGCAGAGATATTAAACAATTTATCCCAAACATCAGTGGTTGCTATAAGGTCTCAGAGAGACATATTCCCAGTTTGCTCCTTAAGTTTTCAAACTGAGTAGCATCCAGAGCCTTTGTAAATATGTCAGCCAGTTGAAGATCCGTGGCTACATGTTCCAAAGTGATCACCTTGTCTTCCACCAGATCTCTGATGAAGTGGTGCCTAATGTCAATATGTTTGGTCCTGCTGTGTTGGATGGGATTCTTGGAGATATTGATGGCACTGAGATTATCACAGAACAATGTCATGACATTTTGAGAGACATTGTACTCAGTGAGCATCTGTTTCATCCAGACCAGTTGGGAGCAACTGCTTCCTGCAGCTATGTATTCAGCCTCTGCAGTGGACAGAGAGACACAATTCTGCTTCTTGCTGAACCACGATATGAGGTTTTCTCCTAAGAAGAAACATCCACCTGATGTGCTTTTTCTGTCATCAGCACTTCCAGCCCAATCAGCATCACAGTACCCAGATAGGACAGGCTCAGACCCATGTGAATACAGCATCCCATAGTCACACGTCCCATTGATGTACTTGAGAATCCTTTTGACTTGATTCAAGTGGCTCACCTTGGGCTCTGCTTGGTATCTGGCACACACTCCAACTGCATAAGAAATGTCAGGTCTACTTGCAGTTAGATACAGCAGACTACCTATCATGCTTCTGTACAGGCATTGATCGACACTAGGTCCTCCATCATCTTTGGTTAACTTCAGATGAGTAGGAGCAGGAGTCCTCTTGTGCCTGGCATTATCCATACCAAACTTCTTAACTATGTTCTTGGCATACTTGCTTTGGGAGAGAAACATAGAGTCCTCCATTTGGTTTACTTGCATTCCAAGGAAATAGGTCAATTCTCCCACTAGACTCATTTCAAACTCAGACTGCATCTGGTGAACAAATTTGTTAACCATTTGTTCTGACATTCCACCAAAGACTATATCATCAACATAGATTTGAGCTATCATGATTTTGCCTTCTTCATCCTTCACAAACAAGGTTTTGTCTATGCCACCCTTTCTGTATCCATTTGTGGTCAGAAATTCGGTTAACCTTTCATACCAAGCTCTGGGTGCTTGCTTCAACCCGTACAAGGCTTTCTTCAACTTGTATACATGCTCAGGTTGGTTAGGATCACAGAACCCTTTGGGTTGTTCCACATAGACTTCTTCATTCAGGTAGCCATTCAAGAATGCACTCTTCACATCCATTTGGAATAGCTTAAACTTCAGGATGCATGCTACCCCCAACAGCAATCTGATGGACTCAAGTCTAGCCACAGGAGCAAATGTCTCATCAAAGTCTACTCCTTCAACTTGAGTGTATCCTTGAGCTACTAGTCTTGCTTTATTTCTAGTAATTACTCCTTTCTCATCAGATTTGTTTTTAGATCCACTTGGTACCAATGATGTTGGACCCTTCAGGTCTTGGAACCAGCTCCCATACTTCATGCCTTGTGAACTGCTCGAGTTCCTCTTGCATGGCAATGATCCAGTATTCATCAGTCAGGGCTTCTTTCACATTCTTTGGTTCAACCTTGGAAACAAAGCAGGAATTTGAGTTTATTCCTCTTGACCTGGTAGTTACACCACTGGTGGGATCCCCTATGATAAGATCCTTAGGGTGGTCTTTCTGAATTATGATAGATGGCACTTTGGTGGGTGCCTCTACTTCACATTCAGGAGATGGTTCCTGTACTTCTTCAGACTTGACTGGACTGTCAGTTGGACTGTCAAGGAATGTTTCAACATCCTCCATGACATCGGTTCCTTCCTCTTTATCATCCACAATGACATTTATGGACTCCATCAGGACATTGGTCCTGTAGTTGAACACTCTGTAGGCTCTGCTGTTAGTGGAGTATCCCAGAAATACGCCTTCATCACTTTTGGGATCTAGCTTCCTTCTCTGTTCACGATCTGTGAGAATGTAGCATTTACTTCCAAAAATATGAAAGTACTTCACAGTGGGTTTTCTGCCCTTCCATATTTCATACAGAGTGGAGGAGGTTCCTTTTCTCAAGGTGACTCTGTTGTGAACATAGCACGCGGTATTCATTGCTTCAGCGCAAAAGTGCATAGGGAGCTTCTTTGCATGAATCATTGCTCTGGAAGATTCTTGAATAGTTCTATTTTTTCTTTCAACTATTCCATTCTGCTGAGGAGTTATAGGGGAGGAGAACTCATGGCTTATTCCTTCAGATGAGCAAAACTCATCAAACTTGGAATTCTTGAATTCAGTACCATGATCACTTCTAATCCGGACCACACAACTGTCCTTTTCCCTTTGAAGTCTTATGCACAGATCTTTGAAGACATCAAATGTATCTGACTTCTCTCTGATGAAGCTTATCCACGTGTATCTGGAATGGTCATCAACCACCACGTAAGCATACTTCTTCATTCCCCGTAAGTGGAGATGTCCAAGTCTTCTATGCCACAGCTTCACCTCCTGTTCTTCCTTGGCTGAGGAGCATGTTGTGGAAAAGTTAGAGAGATCAGGTTCCCACAGGTAGCAGTTGTCTTTGGACCTGGTTCTTCTCATAACTTCCTGATTGTCACCATTTTTTACAATGCACAGCTCCTTAGTAAACTGAACATGAAAACCTTGATCGCACAGCTGACTTATGCTGATGAGGTTTGCAGTTAGTCCTCTTACTAACAGCACATTGTTCAGTTTTGGCACTCCAGAACAGTCCAGTTTGCCCACACCTCTTATTTTTCCTTTGGCACCATCACCAAAAGTCACATAGCTGGTAGTGTAAGGTTGAATATCTACCAGTAGATTTTCCATACCAGTCATATGTCTTGAGCATCCACTGTCAAAGTACCAGTCTTCTCTGGAAGAAGCCCTTAGGGCAGTGTGTGCTATCCTAGCATACCATTGTTGTTTCTTAATGGGAACACATTGCTTACGTGTTTTATGCTTAGGTCTGACATGTGAGGCTCTGTTGGGGAAACCATGAATCCAGTAGCAGAAGGCTTTTATATGTCCAAGCCTGCCACAGTGGTGACACCTCCAATTCTGATATTTCCTCTTCTGATGATCATTCATCCTAGCTCGTCGATGTTGAGACATTGGCTTTGACATCTGCTTGACCTTCTGAACTCTAGCCTTTGGGCGTTTGTGTTTAGCTCTTTTTCCAAAGCCTAGCCCAGATTTGGTTCCAGACTGCTGTCCCACTTTTAGAATTTCTTCCAAGGTGTCAGTTCCCTTATTCATCATTCTGATGGATTTGGTCATCTGGTTCAGCTTGGAGGTCAGCAGGGCTATCTCATCATTTAGCCCCTCTATGGCAGACAGTTGCTTCTGTCTCTCATCTTCCAGTTCCTTGATGAGTTTCTTCTGCTTTTCTCCTTGTGCACGCACTTCTGCACTGGTGGTACACAGCTTCTTATATGCTGCAGCAAGTTCATCAAATGTCAGCTCATTTGCACTTGTGTCATCTTCAGAGACACACACACTGGTTAGTGCTGTAACATGTTTGGCAGATTCTCCTTCAGATTCACTTTCAGAATCTCCTTCAGACCATGTGATAGCTAGCCCCTTATTTTGCAATTTGAGGTAAGTAGGACATTCAGCTCTTACGTGTCCATACCCTTCACAACCATGACACTGGATTCCCTTCCCATGGTTGAACTTCTCCTCAGAAGTTGATCTTTTCTTAATGTCAGACGGGATGTTCTTGACATTAGGTCTACCTCTTTGATCAATCTTCTTCGTGAACTTGTTGAATTGCCTCCCAAGCATGGCTAAGGCTTCTGATATACTTTCATCACCTCCAGTATATCCTTCTTCTGACTCTTCTTCAGCATTAGATATAAAGGCTATGCTTTTCTTCTTCTCAGCATACTCACCTAAGCCCATTTCAAAGGTTTGGAGAGAACCAATGAGCTCATCTTCCTTCATATTGCTGATGTCCTGAGCCTCCTCTATGGCAGTGACCTTCATAGCAAACCTCTTAGGCAAGGACCTGAGAATCTTTCTTACAAGTTTCTCTTCAGTCATTTTCTCACCTAGTCCACCAGAGGTGTTTGCTATTTCAAGAATATTCATGTGAATGTCATGAATAGTCTCATCCTCTTTCATCCTCAGATTTTCAAACTTGGTTGTCAACATCTGAAGTTTGGACATCTTCACCTTGGAAGTACCTTCATGAGTTACCTTGAGGGTATCCCAATCTTCCTTAGCTAGTTCACAATGGTGCACCAGCCTGAAGATGTTCTTAGTGATTCCATTGAACAGTGCATTCAAGGCTTTGGAATTTCCAAGAGCTAATGCCTCTTGTTCCTTGTCCCAATCTTCTTCAGGAATCTGCACACTGACTCCACCTTCATCAGTCCTCGTTGGATGTTCCCATCCCTTGTTGACAGCTCTCCAGACTTTGCTGTCTAGAGACCTTAAGAAGGCTATCATGCGAGGCTTCCAGTCATCATAATTAGATCCATCCAACATGGGTGGTCTGTTTGAGTGTCCTAAATCCTTGTCCATGGTACTAGAAAGTAACTTCCCTAGATCTCACCCAGAACTTCACAGGCAAGGTGCCTGCTCTGATGCCAATTGAAATTCTAGTTATCAGACTTTGGATGTCACACTGGTTGTTATGACATCCAATTCTGCACAGACAGGGATTATGCAGAACTTAACAGTAAGTGCAGTAAATAACACAAGTAATTGTTCACCCAGTTCAGTCCAACATGACCTACATCTGGGGGCTACCAAGCCAGGGAGGAAATCCACTATTAGTAGTATCAATTCAAAGCTAAACTCACCCGTTTACAACTTATCACTTAATCCCTACCCAATGCAATTTCAATCTTAACCTAAGATCAGAGTTCCTACCCACTCCCCCTCAATCACCTCAGTGATATTAAAGACACTTTGAAGTCACACTTCAAAGACAACTCTTGATTATGCTTCACAGCTTAAATCAAGATACACAGCACTCACGCTTAAAAGCTTTGAGTGACACAACACTTACAACTCAATGAACACCCTATGCCAAAGCAATCATCTACTTGATAATGGCTTGGCTTACAAGATACGTCTAATACAAGACTCACAAAATACAGCAGTGAAGTATGATGGACACACTAAATCTTCACGCCTCAAAATCCCCGAAACTGAATGAAGGAATGCCTTCGTTTTTATATTGCAGCACCTGGGCTTTTGCACCTGTATTTTCCTGAATTTTAGGTCACACAAGTTCCCTCAAATTCAACATTTAGGTTGCTAACAAATAGGCTATTTGTTAGGTTCATTGAATGTAGCTTGGTTGTTGATTTCCTGGATTTTCTCTCAGCTGTTGAATCCCTAAAGAATAGCCTGAGAAAAAGCTGAAACAGAAAACTGAACAACCTACAATTTAGCATATGCTGTCAGGAATGAATGTCACGACATTCAGCTTGACATCAAGGTCCATATGCTGAGTCTGTTTTTCCAGAAAACAGACTATACAAATTTGCTGACCTGTACATGATTAAAATGACCATACTACAGTAACAGCTTACATTAATAAATGTCAAAGTGTCCAACTTAACATTTACACAATTGGCCTTAAGTTAGTTCTGTTATTCTCTTGAAGAACAAACTAAGTAATATGCTGAAGTATAGCAGAACACCACTCTGCCTAATCTTCAGTAGCTGCTGTCAATGATGAATGTCACAACATCCAGTTTGACATTCAGTCAGTAGGCCTTATGCCAGGTCTGGTTCTTCCTTGATAACCAGACTGCAAATGAATACTAAGTTCTAACAGAACTTCTGTTCCTTAGTATCTGTTGACAGGTATGAATGTCACAGCATTCAATAATCCTGTATTAGCTAGTCCTGCAGTAACTACAATGTAGTCACATATACATGTCATGACATCAGTCAAGACATTAGTGTTTTACCATATAATGCAGCCAATTAAACACCTACAGACCGCTTTCTTAGAAGAGTATGGTACTGGTCCGGCTGGCTTGATGGTTAATGCGGGAGAAACCTTTTGCTTGCTACCATCATACTTGATGATAACAGGCTCGGGGATCCGAAATAGTGGAGAAATTACGTTGACCTCATCAGCATCTTCGTCGACATTTCTTTTTTGAAGGATCTCAATAACTCCTTCATCCAGCATTTCTTGAACATCCTTGCGCACCTGGCGACAACCTCTTTGATTATCAGAACAGACTCGGCATCTATCGTGGTCATGCTCATAATGACTATAATCACATAGCAAACGATGCATCTCTGTAAGACTCCAATTTTGTCCCTAAGATCCCTCATGGCATCATAACACTTCATTTGCATACCCTCAAGGATCATTGAGCATCTTGGTTCCCTTGCCTTTGGGTGGGACTCTTTGTGAGTTGATTTGAGATCACCAAGCATGCTTGAATTGTATATCATTGCTTTTCCCATTTCATTTACTAACCAAAAGCACAAAAAATATGTCACTAACATCTTTTGTTTGTAGTTTGAGCAATCACAAAGTCCAAAGCTTCTAAGGGATCATTGGTACAAAGACATGGCCAAGAGGAGATGAAAGCAAGCATGGTAATGGTTCCCAAAGCTCTCATCCATAAAATATGACTCCCTAGCATCTCAATGCATCATTTTGATCAAATCAAGTCAAAGGGTTTGAAATCTTGTTCTTCAGAGAAACCCTAATTCATCTGTGCATCACAATGCCTTGCTCATGAAGCAACCTCAGCCCATGGTCAAATATAATCAAGGGAAGTTCTTTAATTCTTAATTTCATTCATATTTGAACTTATTTGAGTGTCCTAAATCATCAATTCATCAAGATATGAGTTGTGGACTTGAAAAGTTGATCAGTCAAATCATCTAATTATTTCGAAATACACTGAGACCTAACTTTTTATGTGTTGGTCAAATGGAGATGGTTCCAAAATAAAAAATGTTCTTAAGGACAATATGAACAAGTTTAATGTTCATCAAAAATTGATTTAAAGCTTGGAAAACCATATGTCATTCCAATACATTATAGGTCATTTTGACTGAAACCCTAATTTTGGGTCAACATCCCAAGGACATAACTCATTCATTTTTTATGATTTTGAGGTGGGACCAAATTAATTGGAAAGCTTAAGATGTATACTTAAAATGTTATGTTTAATAAAAGTTCAAAATCTCAAAGAAAATACATGTGATAATGCAAGACATTATAGGTCCATTTTGACAAAATGCATTAAATGTCAAGAAAGTCCAACTTCAAGTGCCCATAACTTCTTCATCAAAAATCCAAATGATGAAAAATTTAAGTCCATTTTGATTGTCTTGAAAAAATCTACAACGTTAATGCTGGAGGTTTTTTCATTTGAAGCTTGCATCATCAAAACAGAAGGGCTTGAAAGTTGGCCAATTTCAGAAACCATGCCTTGACATGTTTTGCACATCACACTTTAAACTCAATTTTCACAAATTTCCACGTTCCAAATGGACTTTTGACCAGCATAACAATTGTTCCTCATACAAAAACCTTTCCAACCATTACCCATATGCCTATGCTTGGATTTTCTAAATGGCACTTTCGAAGAGATGATTATTTAGGTACAAATGGAGAATTCACATTGAATCTTGAAATGCAAGCTATTGCAAGGCAAATTACACGTCCAAATAAATTCATTGTGCTATCAGCTTGCAAATCCATCAGCTTTTGGGCCTCACATGCGCCTGTACAGGCCCATGCACGGAGGACCCAAAGCTTCATGCACACGAGTTCCTTCTCATATGGCATCAGCTCCAGCTATAAATACATTGCCATGCTCACTCATTTCACGCCCAAATTTCAACCTGAAATGCTGCAGAATTCATTTCCCAACCATCACTAAAGAAGCAAGTTTCATTTCTCTTAAAATTTTCAGATCTCGAATTCAACTACATCTGGTTGTATTCACAGATCTAATGCTTCTAGACCTTCATTACACACATCATTGAACTTCTGTTTTGATAAAGCAAGCAAGGTTTCAAGCTCAAATCACCAGAACTCAAACTTGAACTCCAACTGGTAATTCCTTCGATTCTCCTAATCCTTTGACCTATTGGTTGTGGTTTTGTGTTGGCTGAAGTCCTCTCAATAGAGGCATCATGTTTACGCTTTGAATTTTTGCAATTCATTAAGTTCATGATGAACACCAGATTTTTCAACTTCTGATTTCTCAAATATAGAGATCTAGAAGGAAAATGGATGGTATAGAGATGATGTACATCATCTTAGCTTTCTATTGATGTATAGATCGCACGTTTTGGTTGCCTTTCGAAGTTTTGCATTTTGGCCGGAATCTGGAAGCTCATCGGAGAAGACGGTGGCTCCGGTGGCTTCATCGTCCCTAGTTTAAATCCTGGCCGTGTGATCTGTTTTCCAGATTGAATCAGAAGCGTTGCTTGTTATGACTTTTATTTGTTTCACATGTGCACACATTGACCGTGGATCACCATAGGCGCGCGCTTCCTGGCCTCATGATTTGCCAGCTCAATTAATGAGCTTAGATCAGACGGTCACGCTTTTTTCCAATTTCTATTTTCTGTTTTATTTTCCTTTTATTTTCTTTCATTCCATTTTATTTCAAAAATTAATATCTTCTTCATTTTTAATCCAAAAAATATGGGACCAATTGCATTATTTCCCAAATAAATTTTAGTTTCTATTTCTGATTTTTAATATTTTTTATTTTGTCATTTGATATTTTTTGTGAATTTTCTCTTTTCTGGTTATTTTTAATTCATTTTAAATAGTTTTTGATATTCAAAAAATGCAAAAATATTTTCCTAACCTATTTGAATGATGATGGATCTATGAAAAATATTCTCATCAATTTTTGAATTGATTTGAGATTTATTTGAGATTTTAGTTCAATTAGGTTGTTTTTATTCTTTTTTAATTGATTAAAAATAGTTTCTGACTTTTAAAAATGCTGATTTTTTTTGTCAAACCTTGTTTGACCTTGTTGGACTTAGGATAAATCACTTGGCCCTTTCAAGGTTGATTTGAAGTGACTTTGAAGTTTGACCTTTCCATTTATTTTAATTCAAGTTTATTTTTAATATTAAAAAATGCCAAAAATAGTTTAGTCATTTCTTGACTTCCAATCCTCATCTCACTTCTGTTTTTGATAGTTTGACCTTGACTTTCAATGTTATTGGTCAACATATGAGGATTGGTACATGAGGTTTCATTTGATGCACTTTAATTTTGTCATTTCCATTTCTCTTATCCATCTCCTTTTTCTTCTCCTTCTTCTTCTTTTTCTTTTTTATCAATGAGTTGAAGGTTGATAAGTTAGCATTGATTAGAGGGATTTAACCTTCCTTGATTCAAATCTAATTCATCTTGATCAATTGATCAAGTGAATGGCTTTGCATTAAAGATATGTTGTCTTTTAAATCATGCATAAGGCTTAAACCAATACAAGATCAATTCTCTTCTCCTTTTGGCATGGCAAGCTGTTGGGACTTGGTTCACTAATCAAGACTCCTAACTTGTGTTTGTTGCCTACATTATTATTGACCGGCCTCAGATAGTTGTGACTTCTACATAAGTCCAATTACGATTGCGTAACATAGCGCTAAATTTGCCTTATGGCACACTAACTACTAACACTAACTGTTGACAATTAACATTTACTTTATGCAACTTATTTTAATGCAATTTACTATTCTTGCACATATTATTCATTTGCTTTTCTCTTTGCTCACTTGAGCACATGTTTATGTTAATGCCATTTGCCTTTTGCTCACTTGAGCACATAATTGTGTATATATTATCGTGCTTGTGTTTTTTTTTATTGTTGTGGACCAAATGCAAAGAAATGGACTTAGTTTCTAGGAATTTCCCTATGCAAAGAAATGGAGATTTGGACTTAGATTCTAGGGCCTTCCTTATGCAAAATTGGAGTAAAAGGATCTTAATGATGATGGATTAGAAGGACCAAATCTCTAAACCTTCTCTTGTCCATTCTTGTTTTACTTCATGGAACTTTTGATGTGTGTGCTTTTGTGCTAGGAGTTTCCATTTGAGCTTAATTGGAGGACCATTGCCATGTTCATCCAAAGTGGAAGATACAAGATGCATTGAGGATCTCTTATGAAACTCATTTGTTTGCTTATACTTTGTGGTTGCTTTATTCCAAAGGATGGGAGCTACTTGGATCATCAAGATGGTCTCAAGAGAGGAACTCATAGTGTGGTTTTGATTTCTTATTCCTCACCTTTTATTTTCCTTAGGACTTAGCCATTCTTCTTCTTCTCTCCACTCTAAGCCAAGCCAAAACTTTTTGTGCAAACATTTAACTATTGTTTTCAACATTACAAACCTAAGCCTTATGCTTTTGATTTTCAAACTTTCTTTTCATAATACTTATTATGAATTGAAACTTTTAATCTATTTTGACCACTTTTGTATATACTTCCAATTGGTAAATATAACTCATTCAAAATTCTTTTTGTGGTTCCAATGGCCACTTCTTAATCAAAATCCTTCATAACCTTTAGCTATTAGGTTTGAGTTATCCTTGTAGTAGATGTAATACTCACCTATATCCTTAGTGAAGGACAATGAGCCTTCCATGCTTATTATAGGGTTAACCCCTCACTAGCATGTTGAAGCTATCCTCACATGGTGGATTTGTGGTTTGGTTGAGTTTTCTCCCTTTGATAACAAAAGACCTTAAGGCTTTTGGACCAATCAATTTACCAACTCATTTTGAAATTTTTACCCCGAACTACGAGGTTTTGATCCTAATCTTTTTATAAGATGGTACGTAGGCAATGGGTTTATCCATCCAAACAAAATGTAAATAAACTTGTATATTCTCTTCTCATCTCTTCAATCATGTTTGCACAAACAAAATTTTCACAAGTGTGAAAAGGGCTCCCTAGGAGTACCTAGGATGTTTTTGGTGCCTAACACCTTCCCATTGCATAACCAACCCCCTTACCCAGATCCCTGTTTCTTTTACTAGTTTTTGTTAAAACTTTTAGGTTTTTGTTCGCTTTCTAACCATTCCTTTGGATAAATAGAAGTGCGGTGGCGACTCGACTTTGTATGATTTATCTTGGATTTAGTCAATATCTCTAATGGTAATGAATACCCCGCTACAGAAAAGTGGCGACTCTGCTGGGGAAATTATATAGTGGGTTTTGCCAACTTTTCATGCTTGTTGTATTGTT
This sequence comes from Lathyrus oleraceus, assembly GCF_024323335.1. Classification (NCBI taxonomy): domain Eukaryota; kingdom Viridiplantae; phylum Streptophyta; class Magnoliopsida; order Fabales; family Fabaceae; genus Lathyrus; species Lathyrus oleraceus. The sequence continues at coordinate 352,001,183 of NC_066582.1, read as the reverse complement.
TTGTTTTGTGACATATTTTTGTGCAATTTGGGATTACTGTATTGTATGTAATGATTGATTTGATTGATATTAATTCCTTATATGCTTGGTGATCTTTGTGAGATGAGTTCTATACGCGGACTCGAGTGCACTTAGGATAGGAGAATGACATAGTCTTGTTGACTTGTGTGGAGTTATTCCTTAGCAAGTTGACTTGCAAGTGAATTCACTTGGTGGAGGTCATGTTGGGATCAATAATGTCACACAAGTAGTTGTGGTTAGATATTACTCTTTTCAATATAGACCTTAGAAGCCAAGGACCTTAGTTTACCAAGCCCATCTTGGCCTATTCTTAGGATGTAGTGCGAAAGTCGTTCAAGTGTAGGATTTGATACGATCGTTACGCGATACTACACTCATAAGAGTCTCTCTTGAGAATATTTTTGGAATACGAGTAGTCGTTTCTCTCTTGAGAATATTTTTGGAACCTCTTGTAGAACATGTTTGGCAGGTTTAAACCCTAGTACATTCCCTTTGGGTGGTTCTTAACCGAGACTCCATGCTCGTGACTTGCAACAAACCCTTGATTCATGGTTGATTTGTTCATATACCCTTAATATCAATGGAACTTGGGTGTTGATAAGGTGTAAAACCATAATCCACCAAAATGGATGATTGATATTAAGGATAATATGATCCATCCCATGACCTTTGTTTGGTGTGCTTTGCTTGATCCTTGAGTGTGATTGTTGCATTCATGCATTCACGCATCCATTTGCATCCATATCATCAATAATGAAGAAAATTTTCAAGGGACTTAAGGGTTTTGTTTGCAAAATTTTCAGATATGGAAAGACAAAGAAGGAATACAAAGAAGTACAGCTTCAGGCAACCAAATCTGAAAGAGTTAAGGAATTTGACATCCTATGTACTAGATCCCTTGGGTTTCAAAGCTCGTTTCGGAAAGCTTCTTCCTCTTCTGACTACTCAGGTGGATGAAGGGTTGATGAGTGTATTGGTGCAGTTTTATGATCCCTTGTACCGTTGCTTCATGTTTCCGGACTTTCAGCTTTTGCCTACCCTTGAGGAGTATGCTTATCTTGTGGGTATACCTATCCTGGATTAGTTGCCGTTCAGTGGCTTGGAGAACGTTCCTGCTTCTCAAGAGATAGCTGATATGTCGCACATAGATGAATCTCTGGTTGGTGCTCATATGACTACCAAAGGAAGAATTCAAGGTCTCCCTTCTGAGTTCCTCATTGCTCAAGATACTATCTATGGGAAGGCTGTGAGTGAGGATGCCTTTGAAGCCATATTTGTACTTCTCATCTATGGATTGGTATTGTTCCCCAACATCGACAAGTTTGTGGATGTGAACGCTATTAGGATCTTTTCTACTCTTAATCTCGTTCCTACTATGTTGGGTGATGCCTATTTCTCTTTGCATATGAGGAATGCAAAGGGTGGTGGCGCCATTATGTGTTGTTTGCCTCTGTTGTATAAGTGGTTTATTTCTTACTTACCTCAAACGGTCGCTTTCAAGGAGAACAAGGGATGTCTACGGTGGTCCACGAGACTTATGTCTCTCACTAATGATGATATCTCTTGGTACAACCGTGTGTATGATGGTGTGCAGATTATCGACTCTTGTGGTGAATTCTCCAATGTGCCTCTTCTTGGTACATGTGGTGGGATTAACTACAACCCTGTTTTAGCACGTCGTCAGCTTGGGTTCCCCCTAAAGGATAAACCTAATAACATTTTGTTAGAGGGTGTGTTCTTTCAGGAGGGTAAAGATCCCCAAGGCTTGAAAGCTAGGATGATCCGCGCTTGGCACAAGATTCATAAGAAAGCAAGGAAGGAGTTGGATCCTAAGAATTGCATCGCTATGGAGCCTTATACTGCTTGGGTAAGGAGGAGAGCTTCTGAGTATCTCATGCCTTACGAGTATCCGAGACCTACACCTATGATTGTAGCTGGGCCTTCAACCCTCCCTAATCAAGGGGTAGAGCAGTTGAGAGACGAAGACCTAGCACGTGCTTGGATCCGTGAAAGGGAAGAGTTGCTTCAGCAGATTAAGGAGAAGGATGCCTTGATTGAGTTCCTTGAGCATTAGGTTATTGATGATCCTAATGATGCCTGGACTTCTCTACTTCCTCAGTCTTCCTGGTTTTGGAGGCAGCTTATGAGGAGGAAGTGAAGAGGCTTCGTGCATCTTATCTTCTTGTGTCCCGAGCATTAGATGATTGTTTCTAGGGATCCATAGGATGATTATTTTCCTTTCCTCTTGTATATAATTAACGATGTTGTACTTCTTTTCCCCGATATTATTTAATGAGATATTTCTATATGCGATAAATATTAAATGATTTCAAAATTTTCAAATAAAACCCTAGAGTTCCTTTGAAATAAAAACAAATCATGTGCACAAGCATTGCATGCATCATGTGCATAAGCAGGTTTTGGTTTCCGGTCTCTTGTCCTGTGGTCTAACTATGTATTCTTCATTTATTTTGAAGACAAGCTGACTCACCGGTACTACACTAGAGCCAACACTTCAAGACTGATGGATCAACTAGAGCAAGAGAACCGTGAACTTAAGGAGGAAGTGGCTAGACTGAGTGCCTTGATGGAATCGTTTTTGGCTGCCCAGAGCCAGTCTTCTCCAACGCCTTCAATTCCTCCCCAGAGGACAGTCATCTCAGAGATTGTATCCTCAACTGTGCCTGCAACCAGCGCACACTTTGCTCCTACAGCCATGCCAACCGGGTTTCCATGGGGAATGCCTCCTAACTTTATGCCCGAGGATCCTGCTCCAACTTTTGCTTCTATTCCGACATCTAGCCCGGTCCTTGTTGTTCCTCCTCCTGTTGTGCATACCATGCCTAGGGTAGACGGCACCATGTATCATTTTGAGCCATCCGAGGGCCCAGATGTCTACGAGAAGATGGACGCCATGAATGATCAATTTCTTGAGCTTCGCAAGGAATTGAAGACTCTTAGAGGAAAAGATCTCTTTGGCAAGTCTGCTGCCGAACTATGTTTGGTTCCCAACGTGAAGATTCCTGTGAAATTCAAGGGCCCTGACTTTGAAAAGTACAAAGGAAACACTTGTCCTCTTAGCCACCTGGTCATGTATGCCAGGAAGATGTCTACTCAGACTGATAACGACCAGTTGCTCATCCACTACTTTCAGGACAGTATGTCCGGTGTTGCCCTGAGATGGTACATGGGGTTAGACAGTGCGAACATCCGATCCTTCAACGACCTTGATGAGGCCTTCGTCAAACAATAAAAATATAACGTGGATATGGCTCCCGATAGGGATCAGTTGAGGGCCATGTCCCAGAAGGACAAGGAAACATTCAAAGAGTATGCCCAGAGATGGTGAGAAGTGGCAGCACAGATCGTGCCTCCGCTAGAAGAGAAGGAAACGACCAAGATCTTTCTGAAGACCTTGAGTTCATTCTATTATGAGCGGATGATTGCTAGCGCTCCTTCTGACTTCACCGAGATGGTGAATATGGGGATGCGTTTAGAAGAAGGGGTTAGAGAAGGACGTCTGACCAGAGAGGAAGGCTCTTCTGCCAAACGTTATGGGGCGTTTGCAAAGAAGAAAGATGGAGAGGCACATGCTGTGACCTCCCATGTGAAACCCAGAAGACCCTCTGTGAGGAGGAAGACTGTGCGTCCCGCCAGTAACCAGCACCAGGTGGCTCATATAGCACCTGTTTTCAGAGACAATCAACAGTACCAGTAACATAGCAGTAATCAGAAACCACCTCAGCAATATCAGCAACAACAGCACCGTCCGCAACAGCAGGCCTACCAGCCTCGAAACAGTAATCAAACCAGCACGAGTTACGAGAGGAAAAAGGTCACTTTTGATCCTATTTCGATGACGTACGCAAAATTGTATCCCTCTTTGATAGAGAGGAAGTTGATTACCCCGAGAGACTCACCGGCTATACCTACTAACCCCCAGTGGTGGTATAAGCCCGAATTGCATTGTGTCTACCATTCTGGTGCTCCCGACCATGACGTGGAGAATTGCTATCCTTTGAAGACCAAGGTTCAAGACCTTGTAAGATGTGGCATTCTGTGTTTCGAGGACGTAGGTCCTAACCTGAAGAAGAACCCACTGCCCGAGCATGGGAAATCTGTTAACATGGTCCAGGGCTGCCCTGGCAAATACAAGGTCAAATATGTTAGTCATATTCGACAGTCTCTGGTTGAGTTGCACCGTTTGCTGTGTGAGTACAGTCACTACGAGCACGATCATGATAAGTGCCGAATCTGCCCTGTTAATCGATTGGGTTGTCGCCAGGTGCATAAAGATCTTCAGGAATTGCTGGATGAAGGAGTTATTGAGATCCTTCAAAACAGAAATGTTGACAAAGACGAGCCTGAGGTCAATGTAATTTCCCCAGTGTTCCGAATGCCCGAACCTGTTATCATTAAATACGATGGTAGGAAGCAGAAGGTTTCTCCTTCATTGATCATTAAGCCTGCTGGTCCTATGCCATACTCTTCCGAAAGGGCAATTCCCTTTCCTTACAACGATGTTGCTGTAGAAGATGGGAAAGAGGTACCTTTGCCTTCTTCATCTGTGGTGAACATCGCTGACGTAAGTGGTTTGACCCGTAGCAGTCGCGTGTTTTCAGCACCACCAATGCCTCAAGCTAATGCTGATTTTGTTGAACGCCCGATTGGGAATGCGGTGAATCCTCCGAATCCGGCACTTGCTGTTAAACACTCCTCTGTACTGAAAACTCCTACTTCTGTTGGCCCTGGTGGTAATGTGAAAGAAGACTGTGATGAGATGCTGAGGCTCATCAAGAAGAGCGAGTACAACGTTGTAGACCAGCTTCTACAAACGCCATCCAAGATATCGGTGTTATCATTGCTTTTGAATTCAGAACCACATAGAGAGGCTCTGCAAAAAGTTTTGGATGTGGCATATGTAGATCATGATGTCACAATAGAACAATTCGATAGCATTGTTACAAACATCACCGCTTGTAACAATTTGAGTTTCTGTGACTCTGATCTCCTTGAGGAGGGAAGAGACCACAACTTAGCATTACACATTTCCATGAACTGTAAAGACGACGCCATGTCCAATGTGCTGGTGGACACTGGGTCATCCCTGAATGTATTGCCAAAATCCACTCTTTCAAGACTATCATATCAAGGGCCTCCCATGAGGCAAAGTGGAGTTGTTGTGAAAGCCTTCGATGGGTCACGTAAGACTGTGATTGGGGAAGTTGATCTCCCAATCAAGATCAGACCAAGTGATTTCCAAATTGCCTTCCAGGTTATGGACATTCACCCATCGTACAACTGTCTCTTAGGCAGACCATAGATTCACGAGGCGGGCGCCGTGACATCCACCCTACACCAGAAGCTGAAATTTGTGAAGAATAAGAAATTGGTAGTGGTAGGGGGAGAAAAGGCTCTCCTGGTTAGCCACTTGTCTTCCTTCTCATACATAGATGCTGAGGATGAAGTTGGAACTCCTTTCCAAGCTTTATCTATAGCTGAGCCTGTTGAGAAGAGAACTCCTTCATTTACTTCCTATAAAGATGCGAAGTTGGCCATTAAGTGTGGTGCAATTGCTGGTTTGGGAAAAATGATTGAGTTGGAAAACAACAAGTCCCGGGTTGGCATTGGTCTTTCTTTTGGGGTTTTCAACGAGAAAGGGTTGTTCAAGAGTGGAGGTTTTATCCACACTGGACAGGATGAGGAAGTTGTTGCTGTCTTGGAAGAGGATGCAGAAGATTCGTACAATTTCATCATCCCTGGAGGGATCTGCAACAATTGGGTCGCTGTGGATATTCCTACAGTTGTCCACAAGTCAACGTAATGATCACTTTGTTTAAAAACCCTTCTCCCATGCCAAAAGGAGGAGTGATGACATTGTTGGCAACATAAATACAATGATATTTTCATAAATTCATGTTAAATGTTTGTTTTTCCCAATTATTTTCCCTTTTTGCTTTTTGCATGAAAATGGTGATCACATAAAACACTAAAAATAAAATAAAATCAATCTTTTCATCTGCATAATGATTTGCCTCGTTTTATTTCTAAAAGCTTTTCATATCCAAAATCATTATGCAGGTTGATTTCTAGACCCATTGAACATAATGATCCAACACCATCTCCCAATTTTGAATTCCCTGTATTTGAGGCAGAGGAAGATGATGTTGAAGAGATTCCTGACGAGATTACCCGTTTACTTGAGCATGAAGAAAAGATCATTCAGCCGCATCTCGAGAATCCGGAGACAATCAACTTGGGGTCTGAGGATTGTATTCGTGAAGTGAAAATTGGGGCACTCCTGGAAGAATTTGTTAAGAAGGGGTTGATTGAACTGCTGCGAGAATATGCTGATGTCTTCGCCTGGTCATATGAAGACATGCCTGGTCTAGATACTGATATTGTGCAACATTTCCTGCCTTTAAAACCTGAGTGCGTGCCTGTGAAGCAGAAGCTCAGAAGAACTCATCCTGATATGGCAGTGAAGATCAAAGAGGAAGTTCAGAAGCAAATTGATGCGGGGTTTCTGGAGACTTCTACATATCTTCAATGGGTGGCCAATATTGTGACCGTGCCTAAGAAAGATGGAAAGGTCCGGATGTGTGTGGACTATAGAGACTTGAATAAAGCTAGTCCGAAAGATGATTTCCCTCTACCACATATTGATATGTTGGTAGATAATACAGCTAAATTCAATGTCTTCTCATTTATGGATGGATTTTCCGGGTATAATCAGATTAAAATGGCACCCGAGGATATGGAGAAGACAACATTCATCACACCTTGGGGAACATTCTGTTACCGAGTGATGCCCTTCGGTTTGAAGAACGCCGGAGCCACGTATCAACGAGCTATGACTACCTTGTTCCATGATATGATAAACAAGGAGATTGAGGTATATGTTGATCATATGATCGCTAAATCAAAAACGGAAGTTGAACATGTAGAGCACCTGTTGAAGCTTTTTCAGCGTCTGAGGAAGTATAAGCTTCGTCTGAATCCCAATAAGTGTACATTTGGAGTCCGTTCGGGCAAGTTATTGGGCTCCATTGTCAGTGAAAGAGCTATTGAGGTTGATCCTGCAAAGCTCAAAGCAATACAAGAGATGCCTGCACCCAAAACTGAGAAGCAAGTCCGAGGTTTTCTTGGCCGTTTGAATTACATTTCCAAATTCATATCCCACATGACTGCCACATGTGCGCCGATATTCAAGCTCCTCCGGAAAGATCAATCTCATGATTGGACCGAGGATTTCCAGAAAGCCTTTGACAGTATTAAAGAGTATTTGTCTGAGCCTCCGGTTCTGTCCCCACCCGTGGAAGGAAGACCATTGATTATGTATTTGACTGTTCTTGAAGATTCAATGGGTTGTGTCCTTGGTCAGCAAGATGAATCAGGGAAGAAAGAATATGCTATCTACTACTTAAGCAAGAAGTTCACTGATTGTGAGTCTCGATACTCAATGCTTGAGAAGATATGCTATGCTCTGCTTGGGATGCTAAGCGCCTACGCCAGTATATGATAAATCATACGACTTGGTTGATATCCAGAATGGATCCAATCAAGTATTTATTTGAGAAGCCTGCTTTAAATGGGAGGATTTCCCGTTGGCAGATGTTATTATCTGAGTATGATATTGAGTATCGAGCTCAAAAAGCTATTAAAGGTAGTATCTTGGCTGACCACTTGGCACATCAGCCGATTGAAGATTATCAGTCAGTTCAGTATGACTTCCCAGATGAGGAGATTCTGTATTTGAAAATGAAAGATTGTGATGAGCCTACACTCGATGAAGGGCCAGAGCCTGGTTCCCGATGGAGTATGGTGTTTGATGGTGCTGTAAATCAGTATGGAAATGGTATTGGGGCAGTAATCATTACTCCTCAATGCACACACATTCCTTTTACAGCAAGGTTAACTTTCAAATGCACGAATAATATGGCCGAGTATGAGGCCTGCATTATGGGATTGGAGGAATGCATTGAACTCAGGATCAAGCATCTTGATGTTTATGGTGATTCGGCCCTCGTTGTTAATCAGATTAAGGGTGAATGGGAAACGAATCAGCCTGGCCTCATTCCATATAGGGATTATGCGAGGAGGATTTCAACGTTCTTTACTGAGGTTGACTTTCATCATATTCCTCGAGATGAGAACCGGATGGCAGATGCTCTTGCTACACTCGCTTCAATGATTATGGTTAAATTTTGGAATGAAGTCCCCAATATCACTGTAATGCGCTTGGATAGACCAACTCATGTATTTGCGGTTGAAGAAGTAAAAGATGACAAGCCATGGTATTATGACATTAAGTGTTTCCTTCAGAGTCAAATATACCCACCTGGGGCATCTGTGAAAGATAGGAAGACTTTAAAGAGATTGTCAGACAGTTTCTACCTCAATGGCGAAGTGCTTTATAAGAGAAATTTTGACATGGTTCTGCTCAGATGCGTGGATAGACACGAAGCAGACCTGTTGATCACCGAAGTCTATGAAGGTTCATTTGGTACTCATTCCAATGGGTATGCTATGGCTAGAAAGATGTTGAGAGCAGACTACTATTGGCTGACAATGGAGTCTGACTGCTGCAAATATGTGAAGAAATGCCACAAGTGTCAGATTTACGCGGATAAGATTCATATTCCTCCGACACTTTTGAATGTGATTTCATCACCATGGCCCTTTTCCATGTGGGGAATTGATACGATTGGCATGATAGAGCCAAAGGCATCTAACGGACACAGATTCATTCTCGTAGCAATTGATTACTTCACCAAGTGGGTTGAAGCGGCGTCATATGCAAATGTGACCAGACAGGTGGTCATGAAGTTTATCAAGAATTAACTCATATGTCGGTATGGTGTGCCAGAGAAGATGATGAAAGAACTGTGTAGTGAGTTCAAGATAGCACATCATAATTCTTCTCCTTACAGACCGAAGATGAATGGGGCCGTTGAAGCTGCTAACAAGAATATCAAGAAGATTATCCAGAAGATGGTTGTCACGTATAAATATTCGCATGAGATGCTGCCATTTGCTTTACATGGATATCGTACATCTGTCCGCACTTCAACATGGGCAACCCCTTTCTCTCTTGTTTATGGCATGGAGGGCGTACTCCCAGTAGAGGTGGAGATCCCGTCAATGAGAGTCTTGATGGAGGCCAAGTTGACTGATGTTGAATGGGTTCAGAGTCGTTATGACCAGCTGAATTTGATAGAAGAGAAGAGATTGACTGCCATGTGCCATGGTCAGTTGTATCAGCAGAGAATGAAGAAAGCTTTTGATAAGAAGGTCAAGCCTTGTGTGTTTCGAGAAGGTGACCTTGTGCTCAAGAAAGTCTTGTCTTTCGCGCCCGATTCCAGGGGCAAGTGGACTCCAAACTATGAAGGTCCATATGTTGTTAAGAGAGCCTTTTCAGGCGGTGCGTTGATACTTACAACTATGGATGGGGAGGATTTCACTCGTCCTGTGAATTCAGATGCAGTCAAGAAATACTTCGCCTAGAAATAAAAACAGAATAGCTCGCCAAGTTGAAAACCCGAAAGGGCGGCTTAGGCAAAAATGAGCGTCTCGGTGGATTGAAAACCCGAAAGGGCGGTCCAGGCAAAAGTTAGAGACATGAAAAAATGATGAATATTCATATCCCGCTAGGTTGAGTACATCATCCTGGGGAAATCTAGGCAAAAATTAGGGATTTGGCAAGTAACTGCATCCTGACAAGACTTTGTTCTACAATTAACATCTGTCAAAGATTCTTGTTCATTCGTCATCGACCAAAGCTTCGAATACATCGAATCCAGAATTGGTGGAGAAATGGTCATTATGTTCAATGTAGCCCTTTTCCAATATATATCACCAATTTCAAATTTGTAAAGATCTATGGAGTCTTGTCATTTGCAGACTGCCATTCCATCAAATAAATTTGAGCCTTTTATCCAATTATTTGCACTCATATTTGTTTCTGTTCAACAAACGTTTTGCATGTTTTAATTGAGAAAATATCATTTTTTTAAACAATAAAAATTTTCCATAAATCGTTTTTTAAACAAAGTGAACATTCACAAAGACGAAAGGATACTTAAGAGATCCCTAGTGCTCTCCCAATGGTATTATGACCTCCAACAGGGTAAGACCTTTGTTCATATTCCTGGCATAGTTGTATCCTCTTCCTCCTAGATATTGTTGTGGATTATCACACCGGGTGGAGTGCTTGTTCAGGTTATTCACTTCCCTTCCCTTCGGCAGAGTAGTGATCCTTCCTCCTTAACAACTGTGCTCTCTCTGGAAAATTCGATTTTTGGTGGTTGGTTCCAAGAATCCCTTTATCCATCGGATAGACTCCCCAGTAGAGTGGCTTGGGTGGCAGATCCTACTTGTGCATTAAACTCTTTTCCCCAGCCGAGACTGATGATTCATCCCCTGCAGAGATATTATTATCTCTGATCTCCGGCAGATTGGTCGCTCTCCGGTGATTTTGGCTTTCTCTCTTGAGATATAGTACCGGGTGGTTGATTCCTGGATCCTGTGTGTGTTAGATATGTCTGTTTGTCAGCATTCATCATACATAAACCACGCATATACATGCATAATCATAACATTTAGATATTCATGTTGCATTCTTTGCCATATATCGTTTGTTTATTGTCTCCTCCTAATTGGTGATATGGATTTCCCCAAGCAGATGTGTGTGTCTGATCTCCCCATATAGAGTCAGCTCCATAGGCAGAAAGCGTTTATCCTTTCTTCCATGTTCCCCACCGATTTGTGTCCTCGTGGATGATGGTTGTTTCTGTTCCCCTCAATACATATATTGGGATGGACTTCCCTATTGAGTTATATCCTCACTAGGACGAGTTTTAATTCAGTTTGCCTCTTTGGTTTGACCCTAAATTGGCCCCTCGGAGCTGTTTTCTTTGATTCCCCACGGTATAAATGAATAATTGCTTAGTAATTAGTAATCATTCATATTATCCCCGGTGGAGTCTGTGGTTTACCACCCTTGTACCGGTAGTTGTAAACCCTATTTTCTCCCCTTTGCAGAGTTAACCTGGTGTTCATCGTTATCGATGACGGTTACTTTTCCGTGGTTTCCTACCCAGTATCCGGTAGGTGTAATCCCCTCCTTGATGGTTATCTTCATCCAGTATTCGGTGTTGATATTCCCTCTTTTGCCTGGATAATTTCCCTGTTTATGCAATCTATCCCCGGCGAGACATGACTCGTCTACCATTTGTTGTTAATGACGATTGTTTCTCCCCTAGATTGGTCATCATTATATACCTAGTTTCGGTATCCCGACACCTTCTCTTTTCGGTCGATTTATCCTTTATTAACCCAGTAACCGGTTGTGCATATTCTTCCATGCGAGTATGTTATCTACGTTCTGACGGTAATAGATAGTATATCTCATGCACTCTTCGGTCGAAGCCTTTTGTTCTTCCCCAGTTGAGTAAGATTTTTCGTTTCCCCTTTTGCGGAGTCGAGTATCCATCCTATAATCGAGTTTGCTTTTAGCCCTCTTTTGGATGATGAGTGTCTTGGGAGTATTCCTTAATTCACGCCTTGGTTGGTCACCTATTATATGCCCAGTAACCGGTATCCCTGGTGTTCCTTCCTTGCTGCTCCCTATTATGACTTTTTTCCCCTGTGGAGTCAGATTTTCCCTGAGTGGAAATATACCTTTTAGGTCTTCCTCAGATGTTTTGGAGTTTTGATATCTCTCACCCTTATACCGGTCTTAGATATTCATTTCTTCCCGAGCATGTTATATCTCTGACCCTCCTGTCGGTGTTCAGATCACATGTCTCAGTGAGCTTGTTACCCAGTAACCGGTAATACCTCATCTCGCTGTTCCCCATGAGAGTCTTGTTAAGACATCCCTAGCGAGGTCCCTTAGTGGATTGTTTTTGTCCGGATTTCTATCCGAAGTATCCGTTGTGGACAGTTTCGCTGTATTGGCATATTCCCCAACACATGCATCTTTGAGTCAGCTCGAGTCGTTCCATTGGTTTATTCCCTTTGGAACTCTGCTCCCCAAAACTTTGAGTCGTGCCCTGCTCACGCATTTCTTTCTTATCCCCATAAGATTCCCCAGGTTTTTGACCCATGGGATGAATCACTCATGTGGATTGTCGGTGTCTCTTGTTTTTCTTTACTCCTGTGTGGACGCATATTCCCCCACAAAGTATTATCCCTTTTGCATACGTACATTTGCATCATGAGGTCTCTTAGGGACCAAAATTCGTCTCTTTGATTATTATTTAAGCCCGTTCTACCTCGTCGAGATGAAGATTTTAACCTTCACTTCTCCGGCTAGAATTACCTTAAATAGGGGCATCTGTAAGACCCCAATTTTGTCCCTAAGATCCCTCATGGCATCATAACACTTCATTTGCATAGCCTCAAGGATCATTGAGCATCTTGGTACCCTTGCCTTTGGGTGGGACTCTTTGTGAGTTGATTTGAGATCACCAAGAATGCTTGAATTGTATATCATTGCTTTTCGCATTTCATTTACTAACCAAAAGCACAAAAAATATGTCACTAACATCTTTTGTTTGTAGTTTGAGCAATCACAAAGTCCAAAGCTTCTAAGGGATCATTGGTACAAAGACATGGCCAAGAGGAGATGAAAGCAAGCATGGTAATGGTTCCCAAAGCTCTCATCCATCAAATATGACTCCCTAGTATCGCAATGCATCATTTTGATCAAATCAAGTCAAAGGGTTTGAAATCTTGTTCTTCAGAGAAACCCTAATTCATCTGTGCATCACAATGCCTTGCTCATGAAGCAACCTCAACCCATGGTCAAATATAATCAAGGGAAGTTCTTTAATTATTCATTTCATGCATATTTGAACTTATTTGAGTGTCCTCAATCATCAATTCATCAAGATATGAGTTGTGGACTTGAAAAGTTGATCAGTCAAATCATCTAATTATTTCGAAATACACTGAGACCTAACTTTTTATGTGTTGGTCAAATGGAGATGGTTCCAAAAGCAAAAATGTTCTTAAGGACAATATGCACAACTTTCATGTTCATCAAAAATTTATTTGAAGCTTGGAAAACCATCTTCCGTTCCAATACATTATAGGTCATTTTGACTGAAACCCTAATTTTGGGTCAACTTCCCAAGGACATAACTCATTCATTTTTTATGATTTTGAGGTGGGAACAAATGCATTGGAAAGCTTAAGATGTCTACTTCAAATGTTATGTTGAATAACAATTTCAAAATCTCAAAGAAAATACATGTGATAATGCAAGACATTATAGGTCCATTTTGACCAAATGCATTAAAAGTAAAAAAAGTCCAACTTCAAGTGCCCATAACTTCTTCATCAAAAATCCAAATGATGCAGAATTTAAGTCCATTTTGATTGTCTTGAAAAGATATACAACTTTGATGTTGGAGGTGGTTTCATTTGAGGCTTGAATCATCAAAACAGAAGGGCTTGAAAGTTGGCCAATTTTAGAAACCTTCCCTTGACATGTTTTGCACATCACACTTTAAACTCAAATTTCACAAATTTCCACGTTCGAAATGGACTTTTGACCAACATAACATTTGTTCCTCATACAAAAACCTTTCCAACCATTACCCATATGCCTATGCTTGGATTTTCTAAATGGCACTTTCGAAGAGATGATTATTTAGGTACAAATGGAGAATTCACATTGAATCTTGAAATGCAAGCTATTGCAAGGCAAATTACACGTCCAAATCAATTCATTGTGCTATCAGCTTGCAAATCCATCAGCTTTTGGGCCTCACATGCGCCTGTACAGGCCCATGCATGGAGGATCCAAAGCTTCATGCACACGAGTTCCTTCTCATTTGGCATCAGCTCCAGCTATAAATACATTGCCATGCTCACTCATTTCATGCCCAAATTTCAACCTGAAATGCTGCAGAATTCATTCCCCAACCATCACTAAAGAAGCAAGTTTCGTTTCTCTTAAAATTTTCAGATCTCGAATTCAACTACATCTGGTTGTATTCACAAATCTAATGCTTCTAGACCTTCATTATACACTTCATTGAACTTCTGTTTTGATAAAGCAAGCAAGGTTTCAAGATCAAATCTCCAGAACCCAAACTTGAACTCCGACTGGTAATTCCTTCGATTCTCCTAATCCTTTGACCTATTGGATGTGGTTTTGTGTTGGCTGAAGTCCTCTCAATAGAGGCATCATGTTTACGCTTTTAATTTTTGTAATTCATTAAGTTCATGATGAAGACCAGATTTTTCAACTTCTTATTTCTCAAATCATAGAGATCTAGAAGGAAAATGGATGGTATAAAGATGATGTACATCATCTTAGCTTTCTATTGATGTATAGATCGCACGTTTTGGTTGCCTTTCGAAGTTCTGCATTTTGGCCGGAACCTGAAAGCTCACCGGAGAAGACGATGGCTCCGGTGGCTTCATCGTCCCCAGTTTAAATCCTGGCCGTGTGATCTGTTTTCCAGATTGAATCAGGAGCGTTGCTTGTTATGACTTTTATTTGTTTCACATGTGCACGCATTGACCGTGGATCACCATACGCGCGCGCTTCCTGGCCTCATGGTTTGCCAGCTCAATTAATGAGCTTAGATCAGACGGTCACGCTTTTTTCCAATTTCTATTTTCTGTTTTATTTTCCTTTTATTTTCTTTAATTCCATTTTATTTCAAAAATTAATATCTTCTTCATTTTTAATCCAAAAAATATGGGACCAATTGCATTATTTGCCAAATAAATTCTAGTTTCTATTTCTGATTTTTAATATTTTTTATTTTGTCATTTGATATTTTTTGTGAATTTTCTCTTTTCTGGTTATTTTTAATTCATTTTAAATAGTTTTTGATATTCAAAAAATGAAAAAATATTTTCCTAACCTATTTGAATGATGATGGATCTATGAAAAATATTCTCATCAATTTTTGAATTGATTTGAGATTTATTTGAGATTTTAGTTCAATTAGGTTGTTTTTATTCTTTTTTAATTGATTAAAAATAGTTTCTGACTTTTAAAAATGCTGATTTTTTTTGTCAAACCTTGTTTGACCTTGTTGGACTTAGGATAAATCACTTGGCCCTTTCAAGGTTGATTTGAAGTGATTTTGAAGTTTAACCTTTCCATTTATTTTAATTCAAGTTTATTTTTAATATTAAAAAATGCCAAAAATAGTTTATTCATTTCCCTGACTTCCAATCCTCATCTCACTTCTGTTTTTGATAGTTTGACCTTGACTTTCAATGTTATTGGTCAACATATGAGGATTGGTACATGAGGTTTCATTTAATGCACTTTAATTTTGTCATTTCCATTTCTCTTATCCATCTCCTTTTTTCTCCTTCTTCTTCTTTTTCTTTTTGATCAATGAGTTGAAGGTTGATAAGTTAGCATTGATTAGAGGGATTTAACCTTCCTTGATTCAAATCTAATTCATCTTGATCAATTGATCAAGTGAATGGCTTTGCATTAAAGATAGGTTGTCTTTTAAATCATGCATAAGGCTTAAACCAATACAAGATCAATTCTCTTCTCCTTTTGGCATGGCAAGCTGTTGGGACTTGGTTCACTAATCAAGACTCCTAACTTGTGTTTGTTGCCTACATTATTATTGATCGGCCTCAGATAGTTGTGACTTCTACATAAGTCCAATTACGATTACTTAACATAGCGCTAAATTTGCCTTATGGCACACTATCTACTAACACTAACTATTGACAATTAACATTTACTTTATGCAACTTACTTTAATGCAATTTACTATTCTTGCACATATTATTCATTTGCTTTTCTCTTTGCTCACTTGAGCACATGTTTATGTTAATTCCATTTTCCTTTTGCTCACTTGAGCACATAATTGTGTATATATTATTGTGCTTGTGTTTTGTTTTGATTATTGTGGACCAAATGCAAAGAAATGGACTTAGTTTCTAGGAATTTCCCTATGCAAAGAAATGGAGATTTGGACTTAGATTCTAGGGCCTTCCTTATGCAAAATTGGAGTAAAAGGATCTTAATGATGATGGATTAGAAGGACCAAATCTCTAAACCTTCTCTTGTCCATTCTTGTTTTACTTCATGGAACTTTTGATGTGTGTGCTTTTGTGCTAGGAGTTTCTATTTGAGCTTAATTGGAGGACCATTGCCATGTTCATCCAAAGTGGAAGATACAAGATTCATTGAGGATATCTTATGAGACTCATTTGTTTGCTTATACTTTGTGGTTGCTTTATTCCAAAGGATGGGAGCTACTTGGATCATCAATATGGTCTCAAGAGAGGAACTCCTAGTGTGGTTTTGATTTCTTATTCCTCACCTTTTATTTTCCTTAGGACTTAGCCATTTTTCTTCTTTTCTCCACTCTAACCCAAGCCAAAACTTTTTGTGCAAACATTTAACTATTGTTTTCAACATTAGAAACCTAAGCCTTATGCTTTTGATTTTCAAACTTTCTTTTCATAATACTTATTTTGAATTGAACCTTTTAATCTATTTTGACCACTTTTGTATATACTTCCAATTGGTAAATATAACTCATTCAAAATTCTTTTTGTGGTTCCAATGGCCACTTCTTAATCAAAATCCTTCATAACCTTTAGCTATTAGGTTTGAGTTATCCTTGTAGTAGATGTAATACTCACCTATATCCTTAGTGAAGGACAATGAGCCTTCCATGCTTATTATAGGGTTAACCCCTCACTAGCATGTTGAAGCTATCCTCACATGGTGGATTTGTGGTTTGGTTGAGTTTTCTCCCTTTGATAACAAAATACCTTAAGGATTTTGGACCAATCAATTTACCAACTCATTTTGAAATTTTTACCCCGAACTCGAGGGTTTGATCCTAATCTTTTTATAAGATGGTACGTAGGCAATGGGTTTATCCATCCAAACAAAATGTAAATAAACTTGTATATTCTTTTCTCATCTCTTCAATCATGTTTGCAAAAACAAAATTTTCACAAGACAATAACCTTCACAAGTGTGAAAAGGGCTCCCTAGGAGTACCTAGGATGTTTTGGGTGCCTAACACCTTCCCATTGCATAACCAACCCCCTTACCCAGATCCCTGTTTCTTTTACTAGTTTTTGTTAAAACTTTTAGGTTTTTGTTCTCTTTCTAACCATTCCTTTGGATAAATAGAAGTGCGGTGGCGACTCGACTTTGTATGATTTACCTTGGATTTAGTCAATATCTCTAATGGTAACGAATACCCCGCTACAATCTCGACCAGAGATTGTCGAATATGACTGACGTATTTGACTTTGTACTTGCCAGGGCAGCCCTGGACCATGTTGACAGACTTCCCATGCTCGGGCAATGGGTTCTTTTTCACGTTAGGACCTACATCCTCGAAACACAGAATGCCATACCTCACAAGGTCTTGAACCTTGGACTTCAAAGGGTAACAATTCTCCACGTCGTGGCCGGGAGCACCTGAATGGTAAACACAGTGTAATTCGGGCTTATACCACCACTGGGGGTTAGTAGGTATAGCCGGTGGGTCTCGCGAAGTAATCAACTTCCTCTCTATCAAAGAAGGATATAACTCTGCATACGTCATTGGAATAGGATCGAAGGTGACCCTTTTCCTCTCGTAACTCGGGCTGGTTTGATTACTGTTTCGAGGCTGGTAGGCCTGTTGTTGCAGACGGTGTTGTTGATGTTGATATTGTGGATGCGGTTACTGATTGTTGTTATGTTACTGGTACTGCTGATTATCTCTAAAGACAGGTGCTATATGAGCCACCTGGTGCTGGTTACTGGCGGGACGCACGGTTTTTCTCCTCACAGAGGGTCTTCTTGGTTTCACATGGGAGGTCACAACATATGCCTCTCCATCTTTCTTCTTCGCAAACGCCCCATAACGTTTGGCAGAAGAGCCTTCTTCTCTGGTCAGACGTCCTTCTCTAACCCATTCTTCTAGACGCATCCCCATATTCACCATCTCGGTGAAGTCAGAAGGAGCGCTAGCAATCATCCGCTCATGATAAAAAGAACTTAAGGTCTTCAAAAAGATCTTAGTCATCTCTTTCTCTTCTAGCGGAGGAACGATTTGTGCTGCTAACTCTCGCCACCTCTGGGCGTACTCTTTGAATGTTTCCTTGTCCTTCTGGGACATGGCCCTCAATTGATCCCTATCGGGAGCCATATCTACATTGTACTTGTACTGCTTGACGAAGGCCTCACCAAGATCCTTGAAGGATCGGATGTTCGCACTGTCTAAACCCATGTACCAACGCAGAGCAGCACCAGACAAACTGTTCAAAAATTAGTGGATGAGCAGTTGGTCATTGTCGGTCTGAGTCGACATTTTCCTGGCATACATGACCAGGTGGCTGAGAGGGCAAGTATTTCCCTTGTATTTTTCAAAGTCAGGGACCTTGAATTTCATGGGGATCTTCACATTAGGAACCAAGCAGAGTTCGGTAGCAGACTTGCCGAAAAGATCCTTTCCTCTGAGAGTTTTCAATTCCTTGCAAAGCTCAAGAAATTGATCGTTCATAGCATCCATCTTCTCATAGACATCTGGGCCCTCAGACGGCTCAGAATGATAGATGGTGTCGTCTACTCTGGGCAGAGTATGCACGACAGGAGGAGGAACAGCAAGGACCGGGCTAGATGTCGGCATAGAAGCAAAGGTGGGAGCAGGACCCTCGGGCATGAAATTGAGAGGCATCCCCCATGGGAGTCCGGCTGGCATGGCTGTTGGAGCAAAGTGTGCACTGGCTGCAGGCACAGTCGAGGAGACAATCTCAGAGATGATTGTCCTCTAGGGAGGAGTTGAAGGTGTCGGAGAAGACTGGCTCTGGGCAACCATGAATGATTCCATCAAGGCACTTAATCTGGCCACTTCCTCTTTCAGCTCGAGGTTCTCTTGTTCCAAATGATCCATCAGTCTTGAAATGTTGGCTCTGGTGTAGTACCGGTGAGTCAGCTTGTCTTCAAAATAAATGAAGAACACAGAGTTAGACCACAGGACAAGAAGCCGGGAACAAAACCTGCTTATGCACATGATGCATTCAATGCTTGTGCATATGATTTGTTTTTTTATTTCAAAGGAACTTTAGGGTTCTATTTGCAAATTTTGGAAATATTAAACATTTATCACATATGGAAATATCTCATCAAATAATATCGGGGAATATTTTTGCACTAAAGAAGTACAGTATTGGTAACCATATACATGAGAAATGGAAAATAATCATCCTATGAATCCCTAGAAACAATCATCCAAAGCTCTGGACACATGAAGATAAGATGCACGAAGCCTCTTCACCTCCCTCTCGTAAGCTGCCTCCATATTTGCTTTCTCCTTGGCGAGTCGATCGTACTTCCTTTTCCAAAACTTGGAAGACTGAGGAAGTAGAGAAGTCCATACATCATTAGGATCATCAATAACCTGATGTTCGAGGAACTCTATCAAAGCATCTTTCTCCTTGACCTGCTGAAGCAACTCCTCTCTTTCACGGATCCAAGCACGTGATCGGTCTTCGTCTCTCAACTCCTCTACTCCATAGTTAGGGAGGGTTGAAGGCCCAGCCATAACCAAAGGCGTAGGTCTTGGATACTCGTAAGGCATGAGATAATCAGACGCCCTCTTCCTAACCCAAGCAGTGTAAGGCTCCATAGCAACATAATTCTTAGGACCCAGCTCTTTCCTTCCTTTCCTATGGATCTTGCGCCAAGCGCGGACCATTCTTCCCTTCAAGCCTTGGGGATCTTTACCCTCCTGAAAGAACACACCTTCTAACAGAATGTTATTGGGTTTATCCTTTAGGGGGAACCCAAGCTGACGACGTGCCAAAACAAAGTTGTAGTTAATCCCACCACATGTACCAAGAAGAGGTACATTGGAGAATTCACTACAAGAGTCGATAATCTGCACACCATCATGCACATGGTTGTACCAAGAGATATCATCATTAGTGAGAGACATGAGTCTCGTGGACCACCGTAGACATCCCTTGTTCTCCTTGAAGGCGACCGTCTGTGGCAAGTGAGAAATAAACCACTTATACAACAGAGGCAAACAGCACACAATGGCACCACCACCCTTTGCATTCCTCATATGGAAAGAAAAGTAAGTGTCACCCAACAGAGTCAGAACGGGATTAAGAGTAGAGAAAATCCTAATAGCGTTCACATCCACAAACTTATCGATGTTGGGGAACAATACCAACCCATAGATGAGAAGTACAAATATGGCTTCAAAGGCATCCTGACTCATGGCCTTCCCATACATAATGGCTTAAGCCATGAGGAACTCATAAGGGAGACCTTGAATTCCACCTTTGGTAGTCATATGAGCACCAACCAGAGATTCATCTATATGAAGCATATCACCTATCTCTCGAGAAGTAGGAATACTCTCCAGGCCACTGAACGGAAACTGGTCTAGAATAGGTATACCCACAAGGTAGGCATACTCCTCAAGTGTAGGCAAAAGCTGGAAATCCGGAAACGTGAAGCAACGGTACAAGGGATCATAAAACCGCACCAATACACTCATCAATCCTTCGTCCACCTGAGTAGTCAGAAGAGGAAGAAGCTTCCCAAAACGTGCCTTGAAACCCAAGGGATCTAGTACATAGGATGTCAGATTCCTTAACTCTTTCAAATCTGGTTGTCTGAAACTGTACTTCTTTGTATTCCTTCTTTGTCTTTCCATGTCTGAAAATTTGCAAATAAACCCCTTAAGTTCCTTGAAAATTTTCTTATTTATTGATGATATGGATGCAAATGGGTGCATGAAAGCATGAATGCAACAATCACACTCAAGGATCAAGCAAGGCACACCAAACAAAGGTCATGGGATGGATCATGTTGTCCTTAATATCAATCATCCATTTTGGTGGATTATGGTTTACACCTTATCAACACCCAAGTTCCATTGATATTAAGGATACAAGAACGAATCAACCATGAATCAAGGGTTTGTTGCAAGTCACGAGCATGGAGTCTTGGTTAAGAACCACCCAAAGGGAGTGTACTAGGGTTTAAACCTGCCAAACATGTTCTACAAGAGGTTCCCATAGTCATCATCCCATCTTTCGGATATTATCGAATAAACGACTACTCGTATTCCAAAAATATTCTCAAGAGAGACTCTTATGAGTGTAGTATCACGTAACAATCGTATCAAATTTTACACTTGAACGACTTTCGCACTACATTCTAAGAATAGGCCAAGATGGGCTTGGTAAACGAAGGTCCTTGGCTTCTAAGGTCTATATTGGAAAGAGTAATATCTAACCACAACTACTTGTGTGACATTATTGATCCCAACATGACCTCCACCAAGTGAATGGACTTGCAAGTCAACTTGCTAAGGAATAACTCCACACAAGTCAACAAGACTACGCCATTCTCCTATCCTAAGTGCACTCGAGTCCGGGTATAGAACTCATCTCACATAGATCACCAAGCATGCAAGGAATCAATATTCAAGCAATTCAATCATTACATACAATACAGTAATCCCAAATTGCACAAAAATATGTCATAAAACAATACAATACAACAAAATATGAAAAGTAGGCAAAACCCACTAGGAAAATTGAAGTCCCCAGCAGAGTTGCCACTTTTCTGTAGCGGGGTATTCGTTACCATTAGAGATATTGACAAAATCCCAGGTAAATCATACAAGTCGAGTCGCCACCGCGCTTCTATTTATCCAAAGGAATGGTTAGAAAGCGAACAAAAACCTAAAAGTTTTATCGAATCAAAAACTAGTAAAAGAGAATCAGAGATCTGGGTAAGGGGGTTGGTTATGCAATGGGAAGGTGTTAGGCACCCAAAACATCCTAGGTACTCCTAGGGAGCCCTTTTCACACTTGTTGCAAGGTTGTTGTTTTGTGAAAGTTTATTTGTGCAAACATGATTGAAGTGATGAGAATAGAATATACAAGTTATTTACATTTTGTGTTTGGATGGATAAACCCATTGCCTACGTACCATCTTAAAAAAGATTAGGATCAAAACCTCGTAGTTCGGGGTAAAAATTTCAAGATGAGTTGGTGAATTGATTTGTCCAAAAGCCTTAAGGTCCTTTGTTATCTAAGGGAGAAAACTCAACCTAAAACTACAAATCCACCATGTGAAGATAACTTCAACATTCTAGTGAGGGGTTAACCCTATAATAAGTATGGAAGACTCATTGTCCATCACTAAGGATATAGGTGAGTATTACATCTACCTCAAGGATAACTCAAACCTAATAGCTAAAGGTTATGGAAAATTTGATTAAGAAAGTGGCCATTGGAACCACAAAAAGACATTTGAATGGGTTATATTTACCAATTAGAAGTATATACAAAAATGGTCAAAGTTGACTTAAAGATTCGATTCAAAATAAGTGTTATGAAAAGAAGGTTTGAAAATCAAAAGCCTAAGGCTTAGGTTTCTAATGTTTGAAAATAATGGTTGAATGTTTGCACAAAAGTTTTGGCTTGGGTTAGAGTGGAGGGTAGAAGAAGAATGGCTAAGTCCTAAGCAAAGCAAAAAGGTGAGGGATAAAGAAACAAAACCACAATGGAGTTCCTCTCTTGAGATCATATTGATGATCCAAGTAGCTCCCATCCTTTGGAATAAGCAATCACAATAATAGTAATCTCAAGCAATCAAAAAAGTCTCTTAAGAGATCCTCAATGTATCTTGTGTCTTTCATTTTGGATGAACATGGCAATGGTCCTTCAATTTAAGCTCTCATAGAATCCCCTAGCACAAAAGCACACACATCAAAAGTTCCATGAAGTAAATCAAGAATGGACAAGAGTGAGTTTAGAAATTTGGTCCTTCTAATCCATCTTCATCATTAAGGTCCTTTTACTCCAATTTTTGCATAGGAAATGTCCTAGAAACTAAGTCCATTTTGTCCATTTTTGCATTTGGTCCAGAACAATCAAAACAAAACACAAGCACAATAATCTATACACAATTATGTGCTCAAGTGAGCAAAAGGCAAATGGCATTAACATAAACATGTGCTCAAGTGAGCAAAGGGAAAAGCAAATGGATAATATGTGCAAGAATATTAAATTGCATAAAAGTAAAGAGCAAAAAGTAAATGTTAATTGTTAATGGTTAGTGTTAGTAGTTAATGTGCCATAAGGCAAATTTAGCGCTATGTTAAGCAATCGTAATTGGACTTATGTAGAAGTCATAACTATCTGAGGCCGGTCAATAATAATGTAGGCAACAACATAAGTTAGAAGTCTTGATTAGTGAACCAAGTTCCAACAACTTGCCATGCCAAAAAGAAAAAGAGAATTGATCTTGTATTGGTTTAAGTCTTTTGCATGATTTAGGAAACAACCTATCCTTAATACAAAAACCATTCATTTGATCAATTCATCAAGATGAATTATATTTGAATCAAGGAAGATTAAGTCTCCTTAACCAATGCCAACTTATCAACCTTCAACTCATTGATCAAAAAGAAAAAGAAGGAGAAGATGAGGAAGAAGAATGGATAAGGAAATGGAAAGATCAAAATGCATAAGGTGAAATAAAAATGTACCAATCCATGTGTATTGACCAAATGACATTGAAAGTCAAAGTCAAACAATGAGAAATCAGAAAAGAGATGAAGATTGGAGATCAAACCATAAACAAAATATTTTTGGCATTTTTAATATTAAAATAAGCTTGAATTAAAAATAAAAGAAAAGGTCAAACTTCAAAATCACTTCAAATCAACCTTGAAAGATCCAAGTGATTTATCCCAAGTTCAACAAGGTCAAACAAAGTTTGACAAAAAATTTCAGCATTTTTAAAAGTCAGAAACTATTTTTAATCAATTAAAAATGAATAAAAAGTAACCTAATTGAACTAAAATCTCAAATAAATCTCAAATCAATTAATAAATTGATGAGAATATTTTCATAGATCCATCATCATTCAAATAGGTTAGGAAAATATTTTTGTATTTTTTGAATATCAAAAACTATTTAAAATGAATTAAAAACAACCAGAAAAGAGAAAATTCACAAAAAATACCAAATGACAAAATAAAAAATATTAAGAATCAGAATTAGAAACTAGAAATTATTTGGAGAAGAATGCAATTGGTCCCATATTTTTTGGATTAAAAATGAAGAAGATATTGATTTTTGAAAATAATGGAAATAAAAGAAATTAAATCAGAAAATAGAAAATAAGAAAAATCAGGAAGCGTTGGATGTGGTTTCATTAATTGACGTGGCGCATCTAATGGTCCAGAGGCGCGCGCTCACCATGAGTCCAAGTCAACAGCACCACACACAACATTAAAACAAGTCATAACAACTAATGGCCACGATTAGATCTGAAAAATGCATCCAATGATCCAGATTGGATCTGGCAATGGGACGGCCACCGGAGCCACCTTCTTCTCCGATGAGCTTGAAGATTTCGGCCGGAATTGCGGGTTTTAAAAGCTTAACCAAAATACATGATCTATACACCGTTGGAAAGCTGGGATGATGTACATCATCCCTGTATCACTCAATTCCACTCTAGATCTCTATATTGAGAGAAATCCGAGATGGAAATTCTATGATGTTCATTAGAACTTGATGGATTTCAACAATTAAGTACTCAAATCAATTGCTTCTATGAAGAGGACTTCAGCCAACACAAGATCCAAGCAAATAGATTAATAGATGATGAATTTCGAAGAAAAAACCAGTTGAAGAACAACCTTGATTTCTGGAGATTTGAGCTCGATTCCTTGCTTCCTTTGCCAAAACAGAAGATCAATGGAGTAAAGGATGAAGGTCTAGAAGCTTTAGATCCAACGATTCAACCAAATATAGCTGAATTTTGGATCTGTAAAATTTGAAGAAAAGTGAAATAGCTTCTTTGGTGAGAGGTTGGGTTTTGATTTCTGCAGCAATTCAGGTTGATTCCAGGATGATTTTTGAATGGAATAGAGCTTCTATTTATAGAGGGAATGGCACGGAGAGGGTAATTCAATCTGTGTGCATGAACTTGGACAATCCTTGCATGGGCTTGCATGATCAAGCACAAGGCCCAAAATCAATGCCAAATGCAAGCTGTGCTCAGTCTGGAATGAAATGAACGTGTAATTTGCTTTGAATTTGCTTGTGCATGAAGTTTCAACATGAATTCCACAATTGTGCCTAAAACTTCATCTCTTTGAAAATGCCACTTGAAAAAATGCAACATAGGCATGTGAGTAATGGTTGGAAAGGTCTTGATGTAAGGAACAATTGTTATGTTGGGCAAAAATCCATTTGAAGTGTGGAAATTGGTGAAATTGTAGTTTAAAGTGCAAGGTGCAAAACATGTAAAAAGGCAAAGTTTCTAAATTTGGCCAATGTTCAAGCCCTTCTGTTTTGATGATGCAAGCGTCAAATGAAACAACCCCCAATATAAAAGTTGTAGATATTTTCAAGACAATAAAATGGACTTAAAGTTTGCATCATTTGGAGTTTTGATGATAGAGTTATAGGCACTTGAAGTTGGACTTTTTTGCCTTTTAATGCATTTGGCCCAAAAAGACCTATAATGTCTTGCAATATCACATGTATTTCCTTTGAGATTTTGAAATTTTGTTCAACATAACATTTGAGGTACACATCTTAAGTTTTCCAATGCATTTGATCCCACCTCAAAATCATAAAAAATGAATGAGTTATGTCCTTGGGAAGTTGACCCAAAATTAGGGTTTCAGTCAAAATGACCTATAATGTATTGGAATGGGAGATGACCTTGCAAGCTTCAAATCATTTTTTTATGAACATGAAAGTTGTTCATATTGTCCTTAATAACATTGTTTCTTTTGGAATCATCTCCATTTGACCAACACATGAAAAGTTAGGTCTCAGTGCATTTCAAAATAGTCAGATGAATTGACTGATCAACTTCTCAAGTCCATGACTCATATCTTGATGAATTGATGATTGAGGACACTCAAATAAGTTCAAATATGCATGGAATGAAGAATTAAAGAACTTCCCTTGATAATATTTGATCATGGGCTGAGGTTGCTTCAAGAGCAAGGCATTGTGGTGCACAGATGAATTAGGGTTTCTTTGGGGAACAAACCTGAAACCCTTTGACTTGCTTTGATCAAAATGATGACTTGATATGCTAGGGAGGCATATTTGATGGATGAGAGATTTGGGAACCATTACCATGCTTGCTTTCATCTCCTCTTGGCCATATCTTTGTACCAATGATCTCGTTGAAGCTTTGGGCCTTGTGATTGCTTCAGCTACAAACAAAAGATGTTAGTGACATATTTTTGTGCTTTTGGTTAGTAAACAAGATAAGAAAAGAAATGATATACAAATCAAGCATGCTTGGTAATCTCAAACCACTCACAAGAGGTCCCACCCAAAGGCAAAGGGAACCAAGATGCTAATGATCCTTGAGGCAATGCAAATGCAATGTTATGATGCCATGAGGGATCTTAGGGCCATAATTAGGATCTTACAGACCAGTCCGGTGGCCCTCACCAAAGAAGATGATCGTAGCCAGGGCTCTGGTGGTGTGCTGGCTTTTCCATAACCCTTTGCCCCGAGTCCTACGTTCTAATCTCAATCATCCAAAGTTATTACCACGTGTGCATCTCATTTGACTAAGGAACACGTAGAATGTGCGCTTTGGACCATTTGATCTGCCACATCAATTAATGAGGGAGATCAGATGGTCCACGTATTTTTGAATTTTTGCATTTCCATTTTAATTGCTTTATTTTCATTAATTCATATTAATTTCATTATTGATCCAAAAAATATGGGAATTTCACCCAAAAAATTCAATTTTTTTCCTCTTTCATATTCTGAATTAAAATTATTTTTTGGATCAACATTGATATTTTTCATGATTTAATTGGTTTTTTCCATATTTTTAATTGTTTAAAAATACTTATGTCTTTTCAAAAATAGTGAATTTTTTTCTCCAAGGTCCTTTGACCTTGTTTGACCTATGATAAATCTCTTGGCCATTCATTTGATGTTTTAAAGAGGTTTTAGGTTTTTTGATAAAATATAATTTAATTTAATGCATTTTTAATTGATTTTTAATTTGTTTAATAGTGAATAAATTGTGTTGAGCCACTTTTATTGATTTGTGAAGTTTGACTATGTGTTTGGACATCGGTCAAGGTTGATTTGACATTTGTTCAATCAAAATCATTGGATTTAGGGGATTGATGAAATGTACATTTCATCTCCCAAAATCGATGAATGATTTTAATTTGATAAAACTCCTCCCATGACCAATTTATGTTTGTCTCATCTCCCCTCCCTCTTCATCTTCAATCCCTTTCTATCCCATTCCTCTCATTGGCCAATGACATCTCAATATCCTAAGGCTAATTAGTTCATGAACCAATATAAGTATGGATGAGATTAGGTCCACCCTTTGCTCATTATCTTTTTGTGTGTGGTATGTTTTAGAAGTATGGTTCATTATACCATAGATCTAACATGCATTAACACCAAAAAATTTATAGCCCGACCTTAGATAGTTGTGACTTCTACATAATTCCAATTACGATTGCTTAACATAACGCTAAATTTTGACACAAAAGGCATAGCATTCTAGTAAGTGAGATTTTAAGTTTCCCCCATTTCATGATATTGTATGGAAACTTGGCCTTTTTTCCTTCCTTTGGAAGATGTCTTGGTTCAAGGATTCATCCTTGTGAATAGAG
This sequence comes from Lathyrus oleraceus, assembly GCF_024323335.1. Lineage (NCBI taxonomy): Eukaryota > Viridiplantae > Streptophyta > Magnoliopsida > Fabales > Fabaceae > Lathyrus > Lathyrus oleraceus. The sequence continues at coordinate 351,973,488 of NC_066582.1, read as the reverse complement.
GGTTGAGTGTTCTCCAAAGAATGACTTAAACAATTGAAAAGCAAAACTCCACTAACTTCTAATCAACTAACATTTGACTAACCTTTTAATTTCAATTCATTTACTTTATGCACTTTAAATTCAAGCCATTTATCATTTGTCATTATACATATCATTTAACTTGTTTATGTTTATGTCATTTTCACTTTGCTTATTTGAGCCATATATTGTGATTGTATATACTTGTTTGTGAATCTTGTTTGTGTTTGTCGTCTTAGGATCTTAAAATACTTATAAACAACAAAAACCCCTAAAAAATATGTTGGTGCGTAGGCATAAGTCCGAAGGTCTTGTCAAACACCAAAATATAATTAATGAACTCTTTTCTCATCCCCTCACTCTATTTTATTGCAAACATCATTTTATACTAAAACACATGCACACATAAAAAGGGCTCCCTAGGAGTACCTAGGACACCTTGGGTGTTAACACCTTCCCTTTGTGTAACAAACCCCCTTACGTGTAATCTCTGGCATTTTATTGGTTTTGATTTGAAAACTTTGTATCTTTGGGTTTTGTTCGTGCTTTTCCCTTTTCCTTTGGAAACAATAAAAGCGTGGTGGAAACTCTGGTTTTATTGACGTTTAGTTTATCTATAGTTTAATGGTCATGAATTTACGGCTACACTCATCATCATCATTAGGCTTCAATTTGTTGGATTCACTTGACTGACACATGGAGCACTAACTGGATTTACTGCAGGTAAATCAACCTTCTTACCACCAGACACATCTTCTATCACCTCTTTTGAAAAGACAGGTCCAAAAATACGACCGATACGGGCCACTTTCGTAATATCAACTATATTCACAACAGAATTGGTTGTAGGCAAAGGAACCTCTTGACCATTCTCCATCATTGTAGCATTATATTGGTAAGGAACAACTTTATCGGATGCATACGGGACGGGGCCCGCTAACCGTATCACTAACGACAATGCCGATTAATTGACGTTGTTACTACTGCTGCTATCAAACTGAATTACTGCCCGCTCAGAGGTCTTTAACACTAGAACAATTACATTGACATCATCTATATCTCTTGACTGTTGAATTTGGATTACATTCTCATCCATCAACTTCTGGATATCTCTCTTGACAATCCAACATCCACAGGGGTTTACACTTTAAATTGTACAGCTATCATGGTTGTGCTCACAATCACTGATGGTACACAGCGAATACTCTGAAATTTCTTGACAACCATCTACCATATTAACAGAGGAGTTACCATGAGCAGGCAATGGGTTAGCTTTCACGTTCGGTGCATGGTCCTCGAAGGACAACATCCCACTTTTCATTAGCTTTTTGACCTCATACTTCAACGGGTAACAGTTTTCAATATCATGACCGGGAGCTCCTTTATGAAAGGCACAACGGAGTTCGGGCTTATACCACCATGGAATTGGTTCTGGAATTTGAGGCGGATTCCTTGGTTGGAGTAGGTTCTTGAGAACCAAATATGGATAAAGTTCGGTGTATGTCATAGGAATAGGGTCGAAAGAGACCTTCTTCCTCTCGAAAATATGTTGTTGTTGACTATTGTTATTGTTGTTGTTATAGTTGTTTGTTCTTTGTTGTGACTGTTGTTGACGTTGTTGTTGAACTGACATTGATTGATTGAATTGTTTGAAAATACTGGAATAACTGATGAAACCTGATGATGATGCTGACGTGGTCGCAGATTTCTTTTGACATGAAGTCTCTTCTTCCTCCATACTGACACTACATTAGTTTCACCTTCCTTCTTTCTGGAGAAACTACTTCCATACTTGTTGCTTGATGACACCTCTTCCTTATACAAATGTCCCTCTCAGACTCCTTCTTCAAACCTCATCCCCGTATTTACCATTTCGGTAAAATCACTAGGAGCACTAGAAATCATGCGCTCGTAATAAAACGAACTCAGGGTCTTAAGGAAAACCTTGGTCATCTCCTTTTCTTCCAACGGAGGATTAATCTGAGCAACAAGCTCTCTCCATCTTTGGGCATACTCTTTGAATGTCTCTTAGTCATTTGAGACATATACCTCAGCTAGTCTCTATCAGGCGCCATGTCCACATTGTACTTATACTGCATCACAAAAGCTTCACCAAAATCGTTAAATGTGTGAAAACTTGCACTATGTAGCCCCATGTACCACCTCAAAGCGGCACCAGTCAGACTATCTTGGAAGTAGTTAATTAATAACTGATCATTATTAGTTTGCGTTGACATTTTCCTGGCATACATGACGAGGTGGCTAAGCGGACAGGTATTCCCCTTATACTTTTGAAAGTGAGGGACTTTGAACTTCATCGGGATCTTAACATTCGGCACTAAGCAAAGTTCAACAGCACTATTACCGAACAAGTCCTTTCCTCTCAATGTCTTCAATTCCTTTCGCAGCTCAAGGAACTAATCCTTCATCTCGTCCATCTTCTCATAAACATCGGGGCCCTCAGATGGCTCAGAATGATGGATGGTGTCCTTAACACGAGGTAGAGTGTGAACAACTGGAGGCGGAACAGACATGACCGGGCTAGATACCGGCATAGAAGCAAATGTGGGTACAAACTGTTCAGGCAAGAAATTCGGTGGCATTCCTCACGGGAATCCAATAAGCATAGTTGGACCAGATTTAGTAGTAGCAACAGGCACGGTTGAAGTAGCAACCTCTCAAATGACAGTCCTCTGAGGAGGAGGAGTTGCAGGAGTTGGAGAAGACTGATTCTGAGCAGCTAGAACAGACTCCATCATAGCAGTTAGATGAGCAATCTCATCTTTCAACTCTTGGTTCTCTTGCTCCAAATGTTCCATGATTCTCGGTTGATTGGCGCGACTGTTGCATCGGTGAGTCAGCTTGGCTAAAGCACAGAAGAATAACCGATAAGACATCTGGCAGAAGAAAACATGTTTTTGTTTTTATTTTCAAAGAACATACTATTTTATTTACAAGTATATAATAATAAAAATTTGGTTGACCATAAAAGTCTCTTTTATTCATATAATTTGGAAGGATTACACTGAGTACAATTTCAGAAACCAAAATACAAACAAAAGAGAAAAGGAAACTAGTCATCCTATGGATCCCCTAACAACAGTGTCAGATGATCGGGCTGCAGGCGCGTACTTTCTTCATATGCGTCGAATCTCGGTCTCAAAAGAAGTCTTCATCTAAGCCTTCTCGAGGACAAGCTGATCAACAATCTTCTTCCAAGCATCGGAAGGCTGAGGCGTATTAGAGGCATCTGGACCCTCTGGTTCTCTCTGTCTCTTCACTGCTCGGTCTTCAAGAAGTACGATAAGTGCCTCTTTGTTCTTAGACTCAAGCTGCAATTCCTCATGTTTTTGGCTCAAAGCATGGAACCGCTCTTCCCACATATCCTTCTCTTGCTTCATCTTAGCGAGTGCGTCTTCCAACTCCTCTACATCTTGGTTAGGGAGAGTTAATGTCTTAGCCACAACAATAGACATAGGTCTCTCATATGCATAAGCCATCTTTAACTCCAAAGCTCTCTTCTTCACCCAAGTAGTGTAAGCCTCCAAAGCTGAACAGTTGCACGAACCAAGCTCGAATCTTCCTTTCCTATGCACATTATGCCAAGCATGTACCATCTTTTGCTTCAAATTTTGGGGACCTTTACCCTCTTGATAGAAAATACCTTCTAACTGAGTGTTATTAAGCTTGTCTCTCAAGGGGAACCCAAGTTGACGACGAGCCAAAGCAGGATTGTAGTTAATTCCTCCTTGTGTACCGATGAGAGGCACATTAGATAATTCACCATAATTGTTGATAATATCCAAGCTACTCAATGAAGAATCATACCAAACAATATCATCATTAGTGAGATACATAAGTCTCGGAGACCACCGTAGACATTGTTTGTTTTCAACAAAAGCAGGCGTTTGAGGCAAGTGCGAAATAAACAACTTGTATAGAAGAGGAACACAACACATAAAAGTTCCACCACCTTTAGAATTCCTAATATGCAAAGAGACATACACATCACCCAACAGAGTATGTACAAGATTCCCAATCAAGAAGATTCAAAGGCATTAACATCAACAAAACCATCGATGTTAGGGAACAAAGCCAAACCATGGATAAGCAACACAATGATGGCTTCAAAAGCGTCCACACTACCGGCTTGAGAAAAGACAATAGCTTTCCCTATGAGAAACTCATAAGTTAACCCAAACATTCCTCCTTTCTTCACCTAATGAGCCTCAATATCAGACTTCTTCAGATGAAGAGCTTCAGCTATAATATGAGATCTGGGAATCTCCTCCAATCCACTAAAGGGTAACTTGTCGGTAACAGGTATTCCCAAGAGATGGGCATACTCCTCAAACATAGGCACGAGCTGATAATCGGGAAAAGTGAGCAACGGTAGAGATGATCATAAAACTGAACCAACACACTCAAGAGTCCTTCAACTACATCAGTAGACAACACAGATAAAAGCTTCCCATGATGTTGCTTGAAGTCCAAGGGATCTAATACAAAAGATGATGTCTTCCAAAGCTCATTCAAATCGGGACATCTGAAACTGTACTTCTTAGTGTTCCTTCGTCCACAATGCATGGTCTGAAAATATTTGCAAATAAAACCTCAGTTCCTTGAAGTTACTTTTCGTGTGATGAATGTTATGATGCGCATGAATGCAACAATCATAAATAAGGGATCACACACAAGGCAAACAAACAAAGGTCAAGGGATGAATCAAGTCATTGTCAAGATCAATCATCCATTTTGGTGGATTATGGTTTTCACCTTATCAACACCCAAGTTCCATTGATATTGACAAGACTTGATTTGATCAACCAAGAATCAAGGGTTTGTTGTGAGTCATGAGCATGTAGTCAGGTTAATAACCATCCCAAAGGAGAATACTAAGGATAAAAACCTATAGAGCATGTTCTAAAAAGTTCCCAGAGTCTTAATTCCATCTATCGGATATTATAGGTTAGGATGACTGACTCATCAACCCATAATATTCTCAAGAGGAACTCGTCTTAGTGTAGTATCGCGTAACAACTGTTATAGAGTCTACACTTGAACAGTCTCTGCATTACGTCCTAAATAGGCCAAGTTGGGTTAAATGTTCTAAGGTCCTCAGCTTCTCGGACCCCAAATGAGAGAAAGTAATGCCTAACCACATATATCTTGTGTGACATCACTAGCTCCAAAAGGGACTCTATTGAGTAGATGGGTCTCAAGCCAACTTGTTAAGGACTACTCCACACAAGTCGAACATGACTATACCATCCTCCTATCTTAATTGCACCCAAGTTCGGGTTAGAACTTATCTCACCACTCAGAGATCACCAAGCACAACAAGCAGATCATATCACACAAACAAATATACAAACATCAAATATACAATTATATACACATAAAAAGGTAGGCTAAACCCACTGGATACTTCTCCTCAGCAGAGTCGCCACTGAATTTCTGTAGCGGTAAATTCATGACCATTAAGCTATGGATAAGCTTAACGTCAACAAAACCAGAGTCGCCATCGTGCTTTTATTGTTTCCAAAGGAAAAGGGAAAAGTACGAACAAAACCCAAAAGATAAGAAGTTTTCAAATCAAAACTAATAAAATGCTATAGATTACAGGTAAGGGGGTTGGTTACACAGAGGGAAGGTGTTAGCACCCAAAGTATCCTAGGTACTCCTATGGAGCCCTTTCATTAATTCTATTTTTGTGTTTGACAAGACCTTCGGACTTGTGCCTACGTACCAACATAAAAATGAGGGATCAAAACCTCGTAGTTCATGGTATCAATTTCAAAATGAGTGGATTGCTTTTAACAAAATTTAAATTTAAAAAGAGGCACAAAGGGCCTAAAAGAGTTTTAATGAGTGTTAGTTCTTTTTTTCTTTTGAAGTTTTAAGTCAATATAATTAGATTCACTTACAAGTTTGATTTAAGAAAAGATTTTTAAAATGCAATCGCATAAGGCCAAATTTTCTAATTTGCAAGAGAGTCTAAGTTTAAAAATCACAAGCAAAGAAGATTTTGAAAGGGGGGAGAGATTTGAAATTTAAGAAATGGGAGGAGATGAAGAGACTAATCCTATGCAAAAAATTTAAAAGTTAAGAGTTGAAAAGATCTGACCAATGGGATGCAATCCAATAGACAAGAATGTCATATGGAAACCTACTTTTCCTTTGGACTTTAAATCAAGCAATATCAATAAACAAGTAGCAAGATGAAGAGCAAGGCATCTAATAAAGGTAACCATATCCAAGCTAGAAACTTCATAGTCTTCTTCTTAATCTTCCCATGTATCAGATGACATACTCCTTTAATGGCTCAGAAATAAGGCATGAGACACAGGTTCAAAGTAACATTTGCATCAAGACCATGTAGAAGATGAACTCAAGTGGATCCCAATACTTGTATCAGATGAAAGCTCAAATCACAATAGTTAGGTTTCAGAAATGTTGGCATGTGCCAAGTCCTTTTGCATAGGGAATGTTGCCTAATTCTAAGTCCAAGGCTCAGATCAAATCCAACAGTCCACACAAACATTTTGTAGGGTTTTTGTTTTTTATTAGCTTTTCACATAATTAAGTCATTCTTTGGAGAACACTCAACCCTCTATTCACAAGCATGGATCCTTGAACCAAGACATCTTCCAAAGGAAGGAAAAAAAAGCCAAGTTTCCACATAATACCATGAAAGGGGGGAGACTTACAAACTCACTTACTAGAATGCTATTCCTTTTGGGTCAAAATTTAGCGCTATGTTAAGCAAACGTAATTGGACTTAGGTAGAAGTCACAACTATATGAGGCATGGAAATAGAAATTTTGGTGTTAATGCATGTTAGAGATATGGTAAAATGAACCATACTCCTAAAACATACCACACACACACAAAGAAAATGATCAAAGGATGAACCTAATCTCATCCATACTTGTATTGGTTCATCTAACATGAAGTTATTGATGAACCAATTAGCCTTAAGATATTGAGACTTCTTTGGTCAATGAAAGGGATGAGATAGAATGAGATTGAAGATGAAGAGGGAGGGGAGATGACAAAAACACAAATTGGTCATGGGAGGAAGTTTATCAAATTAAAGTCATTCATTCATTTTGGGAGATGAAATGTACATTTCATCAATCCCCTAAATCCAATGATTTTAATACAACAAAAGTCAAATCAACCTTGACAAAGGCCCAAACACATAGTCAAACTTCAAAGTCAATAAAAATGGCTCAACATAATTTCTACACAATTAAATCAATTAAAAATCAAATTAAAATGCATTTGAATTAAATTATGTTTGATCAAAAACCTAAAACCTCTTCAAAACATCAACTAAATGGCCAAGAGACTTATCATAGGTCAAACAAGGTCAAAGGACCTTGGACAAAAAAATTCATTATTTTTGAAAAGTCAGAAGTATTTTTAAACAATTAAAAATATGCAAAAAATAATTAATTAATGAAAAATATCAAAATTAATCCAAAAAATAATTTTAATTCATAAAATGAAAGAGGAAAATATTTGAATTTTTTTGGTGAAAGTCCTATATTTTTTGGACTAAAAATGAAATTAATATGAATTAATTAAAATAAAGCAATTAAATGAAATAATTAGAAATTCAAAAAAATGAGAACCATCTGATCTCCCTCATTAATTGAGGTGGCATATTAGATGGTGAGAAATGCGCGTTCCACATGTGCCTTGGTCAACTGAAACACACGCATGGTGTGCGGACTTAAATCCAGTTTTGGTGTGCTCTGGTTCCATGGTGGGGATCTAGACTGAGTATCCGGTTCTATATGATAACTGGTGAAGTGTTACCTATGGTGATGGTAATGATTTGGTGTGATATGGTCTTATGGTGGGAATCGGGAGCGAGATGAACCTGAGTGTTCATGAATGGTACCACATGCATAATGAGTTAGTTGTGGAGTACATTTGCATACATAATTGCATATGTAGTTGATTATTCATGATGTTGATTGATTGGTTGAGAATATCTACATATTGTCATGATTGGGTGTGAGAAATGTTGTTGACGGTTGTGTAATGAATGTGTGCTTGTTGTGTATTCTCTACCTTAGAATTCTTTTCACTGTTTATATTGATTTGTTGTTTCTCACCCCTTTTTCTTTCATGTTGTCCACCATGGACATCTTACAGATACTCAAAAGTAGAGTTTATTGTAGTAAGTGGAAGTTAGCTCCTAGAATTACTTTGTTTAGTTTCATCGTTGGTTAGAATTCTTGCTATGATCCTGTAACATTGGGGTTGGGAACATTTGTTTGCTTATATGTTTTGTTTGAGCTTATTTGATTTATTCGGTTTATGTTGAAGTTGTTGAGAGTTGATAATGATAACTCCATATTTTGATAGCAGTTTATATCTTTTTGAAGTTGAGACTAAATGTCTAAGTTATATTATTTTATTTTATTGAAATAAGATCGATACCTCCAGAATGATACCCTAAGTGAAAGTGAGCGTGTGATGACAGGTGTTGTATGTGGTTGATATTTCCACTGCATATTTGTTAAATGTTTGATTTATTAGAGGATTTGTCATTGGTGACACCTTAGATTGTCGTGTAAAGCTTAATATAAAAGTTTTGGGGTTTAGGGTGTTATAATAACCTCGCCTTGGTTTGTGATAAGTATGTATAAAATTTTGTTTTAGCATGGAAACTAAATGCTCAAAGCTTTGTTCATTGTTTGGAGCTAAGACTAACATAACGACTCCACTATACTATTCGTTGTTTGGTTGAAAGTAAACCTGAAACTTCATTTTTCCTTGTATAAGGGGGTTCATAAATTTAACTTTCTAAAATATCATAAGCATTATTGGAAACTCTCAAGATCAATTCTTTGGGAGAAGAGTAGGTCACTCATTTAGACCAAACCTCTATAAACTCTCAGTATTATTATCTCTTCCCTTATCTCTTTATTTTCTGCATATTTTCTTTACCTTAATTTTTTGCTGCATATCCAAACGTTTTCATAAAAAAAATTAAACTCTTATTTAGAAAATAATTTTGTTTTAAACCAACACTTTTAAGCCCCCACAACTCACCCCCATGTAACGCACTAGACTGCTTTCAGGATTACCGACTGACCCCAAAATCCAACGCATGTCTTTATCCTCACTCACACGTTTTACGAGAAACTTTCCAGAAGACCACCTATCCAAATACTACTATAAGTCAAACACACTTAACTATGGAGTTATTATTTGTTAGGCTACCGAAAAGAAGATGCATCATGTTGGTATAAGTAGTACTATTCAATCCTTATAAGTCTTCCTTCAACCATGCAGTCTCATGTCTGCACAACCTTAAGATCCTCTCATTTCGATGTGAACTAAGGCGACCAATCCCGCCCTCTTCGGCCTCGGGTGTTACAACCACCCCATGCCCTCTTCAGGCTCAGGTGTTACATGCCCACCAGCTTCTGCTTAGTTCGTCCCCAAACTATATCGTACTGGGGAGGTCTGCTCTAATACCATTTGTAGGTGCCATACTGCTTTCAGGATTACCAACTGACCCCATGATGACAGCCCATCAGAGCATGAATTCGGTCGAAGAAACGAATCAAAACAAGTTAAAGAAGAACAAAAATGAAGAAGAAAGACCAAAGAATGAGGAAAAATAGTAAAGTATGAATAAATAGGACTTAGTGAAAAATCAGGAGAAAAAGGAGCAAAAGCGTGCATCTACTGGAATAATAACGCGCAAAACCACACACACAATATGAATGTATCAGATGCATCGTGCGTGATGCAAGTCATCACGTGCGCGATGGTCCTTTTTTCTATGCTTTTCTTATGCGTTCTAGTCAATTCTGAAGGATTTTAAGGGGATTTTCTGCACCTTTTCAAAGGTGACGAAATTTGGAATAGCAAGTACGATTTTTACAACATCAGAGGTAATTTGGAGAGCACTTGAAGCCATTGGAGGTTAATCCTTCAAAGGATCTCATATGCAATTCTTCTTAATTGTTTTTGGTATTGTATTTTGAATTATGAGTAGCCAAACTCTTCTAGGTTAGGTTGTGTTTGATGAAACTGTTTCAATATTGTTGTGCAATATGTTGATTTGACTTTGTATGAATTCTTTGATCTATAATTCTATTTAATTGCTTCTTGTTCGTAATGCTTTTTATGTGAGATACTCTTTTGATCTGATTTTGGGCACATATGGAATACTGAACATTAGTCTATATGTTGGACCTAGTACAATTGTCATACTTACGTTGGTTCACTAGGGATAGAAAACCTCGAGTAGTGGCTAGTGAATTAACGCTTTATTGCTTCGCTTAATTCTGCTTACGCTAGTGGCTTAGGGATAGGAAACTCCGAGTAGTGATTAGTGAGCTATATCGTAAGAGATTGATTATATCAATTTTGTTAATTTATAGTGGGATTGTAATGATAAGATTATTCATCTAAGGGATCAAACATCAACAATAGAGAAATAGGGTATTCTATACACTGTTGTACCCCAAAATTCGCACTCTGCTTTTTAATACTTTTGGCTTGTGCGTCGCCTTATTTGCATAACATTCACATATAATCAGCATTCATACAGGATCAAGGTCCCTGCTAATACATTCCAGAAGGATTCAGTGTCCTCGTCTTATTCTACAAGCACTAAGATTTTCTTTGTTAAAAGACTTGACAGAAAGCGAAATTTGGTTTCGCCGTTCTTATTATTTCCAAATGTCATGTGATTATTTTCGTCAGAGTTGGCAAGAGTATCCGGGCGTTTTAGCCGATTCGACGCGTTTTAAGCAGAAAATAGTATTTTGTTGCAAGTACAAAATTCATAACTTTTGCTCAGAATATTGTTACGCAGTGGTTCTTTCATCGTCTATATTGTATCTACTTATTCTACATTTCATATGTTAAGGCCGAAGTCCAATTCCTTGAGGAAGATAGCGGGAATTAATTTTCAACAGAAGTTTCAGAGTTTTCTGCTTACCGTCTCCCGGTTGTTCAAAATTTTGTAACTTCTCACCTGATCAATGTATTGATACGGTTCCTTCTCCATGTTGTCTAGCTGGTTATTATTTTCATTTCTTCTGTTGAGGGTGAAGTCTAACTTTGTGAGGAAGGTCTCCGAATACACCAAGTACCTGAGTTTATACAGTGAAAAACTGTGTTGAATCGTTGTTTCCTGTATGACGAAACTGGATGAATTTAGGACACGAAGTCCGAATCGTGGTCCCTGACATTTCGTATGTTGAAGCCAGAAGCCAATTTTGCACCATAAATTCCAGAATATTGCAAAAGTGTCGGAGGTCGACTGTGAATCAGGATTTTTTCCCACTGTTCTGCAAGATTCAAAAATTCATAACTTTTTTTTTATCGTATCGGGGAATTTCTCGCGGAATTGCTTCACAAATTTTGTCATCTACGAGTTCACTTTTTGACCTCGAGTTGAAACGGTATTCAGAAGTTCGAGTTTTGTCACGTTCTTTGGAATGTGCGCACGAAAATCATGCGTTTGAATTTTCCGCCTCAGATGACCAGTCGATTCTCGTCATTCAAACGCACGTAACTTTTATGTCGTTTATCCGATTGAGCCCGTACTCACGCGAACAGTTTAAAAATTTACTCATCTTCGACTTTTCTTTGAAGCCCAAGACCTAATTTCGCACCGAAACACGTTTCCTCGAGATACGAGTTTAAGCGGCATTTTGGAGGAATTTTCAAATTCAAATTTTGGGACCACTATATATTCATTTTTCCTCAATTTTCTCTCTTTTGGTTTTTTGGGGACTCTCCATTCTCTCTCTTCACAAACACTTTTCTTTTTTGCTCTCCCTTCTCTATAGAATAAAATTGCATTTTCTTCTTGAGTTTTCACAACAACTTCATATAAATTCTCAAGAACGACAAGAACATTCGAATTATTTTTCCAGATAATGTTATGAGTAATTGAATTTGAAATTAATTGATAATGATGATTAAGCTTGGGATTGGCTAGAGTTGGGATAATGTTTGTTGATTGAATTGATAATTATTGATGAATATATTGATTGTAATGGTATGAAAATTGTTGGAATAATTGAAGGTGATTATGGTGATTTCCAATCGATGTGGATTATGTTAATTGCTATGTGAGAATCATGTTGATTTTGTAAACTCTTGTTAAATCGTTGGAGCAAATTGTAAGAGTTCATTGTGGATAATTTGTTGAACGATGTTAATGGAAGTTGGATGATGTTGTTTTGAGATTAATTTGAATTGAAACGGAGTATTGTGTTGATAATCTTGAACCAAATTCATAAGTATTGATGGTGTTGTTTTATGTGTCAATTGTTATGTTGAAAATGCAGGTTGCTTGACAATTTGCTTGAGAAATAGGCGATATTTTGTTAGGTTTCAAGTGCTAGATTTGGGAGTCAAGGTTGATTAAATGCTTCAAATGTTGTTGAGATATTCCATTGAGAGCTTAACTTCGATTCCATTTGTTATGCTAAATCTTTGTGATGGCCTTTTGTTACAATGTAATGTTGTTTTGATTTGTGTTAACATTTGATATGGATTTGAATGTTGTTGTTTCCATGAGTTTGGATTTAATTTAAAATGTGATATCAAGTTGAGCTCAAGTATGCATTTGTTCATAACTTTTTTGATCCGTAGCACCTATATGCGTTTTGTAATAATGGAAACCGCATCGGTAAGTGATTCCGAAAGCATTCAGATGGTTTATTTTTTATTTCAGAATTTCACTTTTGCACGTTTTCGATTCTGTTTTTTTTAAAAAGGGCTAAAAAGTTATGCTTCCACTCGGTTTTTGGCCGAACCGAGTATGTTTTTGGGTTCCTTGGCCCGTTTTCTAGTCACCGTGCGATTTTCGTCCCGTTCCGAGTCGGTGATTTTTGACGCCTATTTTCCTATTTTATCGATTTTAGGTGTCGTTTTGTGGGAACTTTGTATTCTCACCTCCTTGTTTGCATATGCTTATGTTTGTGTGCTTGTGGATGTTCCTTGTGATTGAGTTTGCATGTTTTCAGATTAATTTTACACGCATCTCAAGTGGTAATACGCGGTTGCCTAGAACGTTGCTCCGTTGTGTTTACATACTATTTTCGCACCTCTCTCACTTCTATTCTATGATTGTGATGAAGATATGATGTGCAAGGTACACCGATTAAAAGTTCCAAGCGCCTGATTGAATGCACTCCCCTTTATTTGTGAGGGTGCGGGTTCCTTATTCTACGCTAGCTACGTTACCACGAGTTTGTTATTCCACACGGATTCTTGGTTTCCCATTTCTCGAGAAATGTAATTTGTTTATCTAATTTCGTTTGGTATTTACGTGATGCAGGTTCACGTATACCGACATCGTTGCAATTTTTTTCTGCCAACGGTGTCCATTTGCATTATGGATTATATTTTGCCTTCTAACTGCGTTTGGTTTGGTTGATGCTAGCTTGTACGAGATTCTCTAGGTTTCTATTTTTCTACATTGCTTGCTAATTACGGATTTACTATCCGTTTGGTATACTTCTTAACCCTTTTACTTTATCGCACTATCTGATGTCATGATAAGTAGGGTAGACATTCATCATTGATGCCATGAGAAGTAGGACCTAGACATTCATTGCATAAGTCCTACTCTGTAGGCCATGTTTTCTGGGAGTCCTTGCTATGTGGGTAGGAAATATGATTTGTTTGTTAATTTTTGTGCTAAAGACCTCCAAATAGGCATCCCCTTCCCAATACCCCTAATAAGTCCTCAAGAGAAAGCAAGCGGAGAGGGTCCGCAATGGACCCCCGCACTTTCTTTTGTGTCATTCATTGGATTGAGTTACACGTTTATGCCTTTGAACCGATTCCCCCGCTCTTGTTATCGAGTCGGTCAAGTGGAAAAGGATCTTGGAATCGGATCCCCACGCATTGTCTAGCTCGTATCGCCCGACGTTGATGCCTTGTGTTCTAACACACAATGATCGATACTCCCCGTTTCCGCACTTGCCTTGGTGACTTGATACCATGGTTAAGGAAACATATTTCCAAACAGATGAGCTTGTTTGCATCGGTCAACACAGCCTCGAAGCTAAAGTCTTTCCATATCCTACTTTGATCTAATATCACTTCTAGGTGCCCCATTTCCCTTAACCAGCTTTTGTAATTCAATATCACTGCTTGTCCTTCTTCTCCTTTATCTACCGTTGATGCTATGTCATCTCGGTAGGCGTGTGCTACTCGGTGTGAATGGATATTCCCCTAGCGTGTGATTGTAATTGATTATCTATTTGATTTGATTCTTGATTGTATGTTTTGACTTGCTTCGGCTTGTCCATCACCACACGACGCATTCACAAGCATCATTGCACAACACTTGCACATGCCATGATATTCTATCCCTAATTTGCATTCTATCTCTGATCCATATCCTATCTGTCATCATTTCCTCATCACTACACTGCATGGTTGAGTTTGTATGCACCGCATTCACCACTATCCTACGTGGATGCTCGTGTTTGATTGCATTTCATTCTGCATTTACGTGCACCGTTATCCCATACGGTTGCTACGTTTCATCTTCTTTATCCTACACGGACATTCTCCATTTACGTGCATCGTTATCTCATACGTTTGTTACATTTTGTCTCTGTTATCCTACACGGACATTTGGCATTTACGTGCACCGTTATCCCATACGGGTGCTATGTTTCATCTCTGTTATCCTACACGGACATTGCATTTTGTGTGCACCATTATCTCATGCGGATGCTACATTTTCTCCGTTATCCTACACGGACGATCCCATTTGTGTACGTCGTTATTCTATGCGGATGTTACGTTCTTTTACGCCTATCCTACAGCGCACAGTGCATTTTGCATGATTACGTATTCAATGATTTGATATAGTTTACGTACAACTCACCGCATACAGTATATGGATTATGTTATCCTATACGGATGTCCACGTACTGATTGCGCATATTCTATTGTGCATTTCCTTTCTGCATTCGATTATGTATATCCTATTGCATACATCTACGCTTCGTGCATTTCCTATTCACTTGTTTGTGATGGCACATATTCTACTGTGTACATCTTTTCGCGTATATTCCACTATGCATTCATCTGCATTGCTTGCATGTGTTGTAGTTTGATACAACCGTACACGCTCATCTATCGCATCTTGTATGTGTGCTCCATGATTCGATACAGTGTTCACGTACTAATCGCGTATATTCCATTATTCTTACTTCTTCTCACAAGCACTGGTATCCTATACAGTTGCCACGTTTATTCTACCGCACCCGGTACTCCAGCTCTGTTATCCCATACTGATGATGAGACACAGATCACGCACATGTTTCCACACGCATCTTTGCGTTCACTCTACATTGTTTTCATTTATCCTATGGTTGCCATCCTATGTTTTTTTACCATGTACGTTCCCTTGATATGGACATTATGTGTGTCTGTTCACTTTGTGCACTTTATGCGTTTACTTGTTATCTGTTGCATCATCATGCATTGTATTTTGTTTTTTCTTTTCACCCCTTTTTGAGGGAACTATGACTGCCTTGATATCTCACTGCACGAATAGGTTACGTAGGCACAAAGGTTCGCAACCGCGGCAGGCACAATCGTGCATTTTTATCGTTTTTATCATTGATCATTCATTGTTTATACCATGTTCATGCAATGCATTTCAACCTAGTTCTAAGCAAACCAACCCATTTAGATAGACAACTTGAGTAGATCCTATAGAGTACTACGAACGCGTGGGGTGCTAATACCTTCCCCTCGCGTAATCAACTCCCTTACCTTATCTCTTGGTCACGAGACCATCAAATTCCCTTTTTCAGGTTTATTCAGTGTTTCCTTTCCTACTTAAGATTAATTACATTGGTGGCGACTCTGTTGTTTGTTTTCTTCTACACCTTCTTTCACATTTGTACTGTGGATTTTGAAAATCCCTGGAGCGACAGCAGACGACTCTACTGGGGAAGAGGCAATTGCCCTAAGCAAGTCAGTCCTAGCTTTTGTCTTTTTTTCCTTTCGGTTTGGTTGATTATTGCTTTGTTGCATTGCCTTTGTATATATGCTTTACCGCTTCCTGCATTATATGTTTGCATCCTGCATTTGGATTTACTGGGTTCCGCAATCTATACTGTTGATGTGCTGTGTTTTCTTTGGCGGGAGGGAGTTACTTGAGGTAAAAGTCCCATTATCCAGGCCAGTGTACATATAGGATTTAGCGTGGATACTCATGTGGAATCGCGTGGCCCTTGACACGTTTAGGAAGCATGGGACACCACATCCAGAGAAGGTTTTCTCAAAAACTCCTTTGTCTTGCACCCTTCGTGCAATGTACAAGGTGCTTTTCCATAGAAAACTGAATCCTGGTGACCTTTTAGGGACCACGTTGTGTCTAGAACATACCCATGAGGATTGGGATGGGACAGGTGTTCTAAAAACAAGCTTTCAACATACCCAGTTTTCTGGGGTTTACTCAAAATCAGAAACGATGACGAAGCTTTGAACTTGTTACATTTGGTCCAATTCCGGCTTAATTCTATCACCAATGCAGCAGTGGTTCAGAATATCGGAGCCTTGATCCTGTTGCATTCATAAACATTTGTAAATTGCATTAACCCGCATATTAACATACATGTTCATTTATTTCCAGGTGCATTAATTTCTGAGTCTTGTTGTTTAAAGTACCCTGAAGATGGAGGACGTTCAGAAGCCAAGGCACATATATCATGTTGGTTATAAGTTCCCAGAGGTGTATCAAGATGGTCTTCTCGGTTTAGTCAAGAGATTCCCTACTAACAATTCAGACGCATTCAGAAGAGATTATGGGCGGATTCTAGTTTACGTAGAGTCTCCGTTGAGCTATTTTCAGAGGGATGTTATTCACATCCTGTTGCAGCTTTATGATCGTCCGCTGAGATGTTTCGTGTTTCTGGATTTCTTATTGGCACCCACTTTGGAGGAGTACTCCGACCTTCTTGACATTCCAATGTTGCATCAGGTTCCGTTCCATGCTGGTATGAAGGAGCCAGAAGTTGCTCATATCGCTGCAACTTTATTTTCTCAGGGATCTGTTATGAAGTCAAATATTCGACATAAAGGGGGTGTTAATGGTTATCATCTGGGGTTTCTAGTGCAGAAAGCAAATGTCAAAGCTGATAAGAAAGATTGGAAGGCCTTCAACGCCATTCTCACATGTTGTATCTATGGTATTATATTGTTCCCGAACGAGAGGAAGTTTGTGGACATGAACGCCATTTCTATCTTTATCCAGAAGAATCCGGTGCCCACTCTTTTGGGATACATGTATCATTTTATGCATTCTAGAAACGATAAAGGCAAAGGTGGAGTGGTTTTCTGTTGTGCTTCATTGTTGCATCGATGGTTCTCTAGTCACCTTCCTTCGCAAGGGGCATTTGTTGATACACAACATACTATGAGATGGTCTAATCACTTGATGGGGCTAACCTCCAAAGATCTCAATTGGTATAAGCCAGGATTGGGAAGATTGGAGAACAAAGACATTATTGTCAAATGCGGCGGATTTCCAAATGTCCCTCTCTTGGGAATAAGAGGTGGCGTCAATTATAATCATACATTTTCTAGAAGGAAGTTGGGGTATGCGCTGAGGGTACCTATGACCGACCGGGAAGTGATGGAATCCTTGTCTTATAATGTGCCTGATAGTACTGGGATGATGGAGAAAGCTACCAAAGCCTGGGAAAACGTTCATCTGGAAGGTAGTACTTATTTTGGCCAAAGAGATTCTGGAATTTACTCTCCTTATGTTCAGTGGCTCGTTGAGAGGAACAAGAGCCCACGATGGACTTTCCCTTTGGAAGATCCTTTGTATGACCAGAGTCCTAATCAACCTGACGTGGTGCCCAGAGGATCTTATGATTAACTTTATGCTCAGAAAGTTCAATTGCAGTCGCAGAATGAGGAGTTGGGGGTGAAACTCCTTGTGGCCGAGCAAGAAAGGAATCAACTATCTCATAATCTTGAGAAGATCCAACAAGAGTTATGCCAGATTCCATTCAGCTGAAAGAGATCAAGAGTCGAGCGGGGTAGCAGAAGTTCCTCCTTTCCCAAGATTGACTACAAGAAGGCTTTTGAAGAGGCTGGGAAAAAGCTTATGTTGAAGCCGAAAAGTATTGACTCTCTCGAAGTATCCAAGGAGAACATGAGAAAGAGTTTTGAAGTGCGGATCGAAGGGTTAGAAAAGCAACTCAATGAGGAGATTAATCGAAAGCTAGCTGTTGAGATTATGCTCAAAGGAAGCGAGATCCGATTGGGGAAAGTTCTTGAAGAGAATGCTAATCTCAATAAGTAGTTGTTTGTCTGTTTTGACCAGAAGACTGAGATTTATTTCCCCAGTAGAGTCCCCTGGAAGAACGTTTCAGACGCATAGTGCATTCATTACATCATTTCGTATCACATACATGCATACAATGTTCGCATTTATTTCAGACACATAATTCATTAATTACTTCATTTCACAGCATACGCATGCAGACATTGTTCGCATTCAGTTTCAGAAGCATAAAACATCTCATGCATCATGACATGGCATGAAGCTAACTTTATTTTTCAGGTTAATTATCCTCTTGATACAATCAAAACAAAGATCCATTCAGACGGACATCTTTATCAATTACATTCAGGATTCAACTACATCTTTCAGATATACTCCATGTCAACATTCATTCTGACATCCTCCTAACGATGGCATCTATAAGCCCATCCCAGACATTCATTACAAATACAACATATACAAATACTATCAGATATAGCCTAGCGTACGGTTCATTCTGATTCAGCTCAACATATGACTCCTCCAATTCAGATGCGATCTAACATACGATCCCTTCTGACCTTCAACCACTCCCATACGGTCTAATGTACGACCCAGTTAGACCTTCAACCCCTCAGATGCTACCTAGCATACGGTACATTTCTGAAGTGTAGTCTAGCGCACGACTACCCCCTTTCATCATCAGATTCAGCCTAACGGACGACTCATTCTGCTCAAATACGGTCTAATGTACGACCCAATTAGACCTTCAAGTCCTCAGATGCTACCTAGTGTACGGTACATTTCTGAAGTGTAGTCTAGCATACGATTACCCCCTTCATCATCAGATTCAGCCTAACGGACGGCTCTTCTGCTACTCAGACACGATCTAGCGTACGATCCGGTCTAATCTTCCATTCCCAGTGAAGTCACCCGCCTAACAGACGGCTCATCCTGTAATTCAGATACGGTCTAGCGTATGATCCATTCTGATCCCTTATCCCCAACAGCGTATAACACACTCTGACTCCCTAGCGAAGTCGACAGCATAATGGAGGACTCACTATACGGTCTAGCGTATGACCCGGTATGACACCCATGCCTTCAGATATCGTCTAATGTACGACGCACTCTGAAGCTCTCATCATCAAACTTCCTGAATGGCATCTTTAAGCCCATCTCCATCAAGACTAATTGACAAGAGCAAATTTTGGGGGCATTCTAGTGTTCAATAATCTTCCACCTCCAGACCACGAATGGTGTACACACCATTCTAACTCTCTCGGTTCAAGAATATTGAACAGGGGCAACTGTCATACCCCAAAATTTGCCCGTTAATCTTCCAAGGCATCCTTCAAGGCACTCCAACTTATTGTTCAAGACATTGACCTTAAAGGAGCAAGGACCCAACTCACAAATGGCCCAATCCAGAAGAAGACCCATACTATCATGCTCGCTAGGCGAGCAAAACCTTCGCCTAGGGAACCTTTCGCTACAATACTCGCCTAGCGAAGCTTGCGAATATCAGAATTTCTGGGCTTCATTCTGAGCCCATTAGGTCACAACAAGAGCATTATAAATAGTCAAGCTTCATTCCATCCAATATCAAGAGTGATCAGTCCTTTCAACATCGCAGCTCAGTTGCAAACAGGTTTGCGCATCACTACTGTTTTATGCTTTTAATCGGTAATCTCTACATACATAAGACATCATGATTAAATTTTTGGATATGTAATTTGAGTTCACATGTGAATCTAAGTATGCCTGAATACCTTGAATGTTTGTCCATGCTATTCCTGTAATTAAATGCCATAAAGTTTAGGGTTCCGGAGATCATGCTGCTATCAAATTCCAAACCCGTGGCCACTCGCTAGCACATCGCTAAGCGAGCCTGTAGCGAGCATTCGCTGAGCCTTCGCTAGGCGAAGCAGGAGCGAACGAGACAGTGGCTGTTTTGTTTCTTTTCTGTTCTGCCTTATGTTTATCTAATTAAGATTCATTATAATTCTGCATTATTTGGCCTGACTTTATGACTGTTGTGTTGTGGTGCAATTTTCAATTGTGCTTTATCTCGATGCTCTAACCCGTGTGCTGAATTGTGTAAGGGTTTACATATTCCCGAGGAAATGGCCGGCTAGGTATTCCACTTTATATGTGGGATATCCTTATGGAGATGGATTCTGAATTACTTAATTTTAATGTGGAGATTCATCCTAAATTATCTAGCTGATTTTAATGTATTGATTTCATCGATTTTAATGTGGACCTAATTACTTAATCGATTACGGCTCTAATTAATTGTAAAACTTTGCCTTTAAATATGCGATTTTGGACCTCTCTTTGTTACCCTACGATTATGGTATTACGGTCATGTCCCGCGAATGTGGGGATGCACTTAGCAAAGACCCCTCGGTTAAATCATCATAGTCCCTCTAATGTTGCCTTTGTCCCTCGATGACCCTTCGGTGTAGCCTACGGTTAAATGATGATCGTCCCTTCGAATGCTAAGGTATCCTTACAACTGTTGCCTTCAATGACCAATCGATGACCCTACGATGACCCTTTTACATCCAAAGGATAAAACTACTTACTTCTCAATAGTAAGGACAGTTTTACCCTCATAAGGATAGGAAATGCCCATAAAGACCTTGGGTAGGTATAACTCCTAAATGCTTGCTCACAACTTAAACTACTTTTCACACCTCACACTTTGCAAAACATCTTTTAGAAAATCACCACTTGGTATACATTCATACTAGAATCACTACCGAGTTATATATTTCTAAACAACTTTCAAAACTAAACGAGATAACCACTTTGTATACATTCATACAAGAATCATTACAAATTTAAATTCTCTTTTCAAAACATTTTCTAAACAATTCACAACCACTTTTTTCAGACAAACATAAGTGATCAAGCAATTAAGAGCCCATGGATAACCATGGATACAAAGGGTGCTAACACCTTCCCTTTGTATAATGTACCTCCCGAACCCAAAATCTAAATTAAGGTCTTTGCTGTTCTTTTCCACCTTTCCTTATTGGATAAAAGAAAAGTCGGTGGCGACTCTTGCTAACCGAGACATTTGCTTTCCAAAGCAAAACACACAAAGTCAGTTCACCGTATGACAGAACTGGCGACTCTGCTGGGGAAACTTAAAAAGAGAGGTTACCTTAAAAACAAGATCACTTATTCAAATTGTCTGATTTACTTTTAAGGGATTGCTTGGGTATTTTATGCTTGAGTAAAAGATCCTACACCCGGATCTAGTGTACCTTAGGTAAGTAGCAATAGATCATCGCGACTATCCGGCGTATACTGGGATGGTCAAAATGATGGCTACGGTTAATGTGACACTTTGGATGTCCTGATGTTCCTCATGTTTACTTGAGGAAAAATTTGGCTTCCGCGTGGTGTCATCAAAGCATTAACCAGACCTTTAGAACCTTAATTGACTCATCCTAGCCATTAGAAAGTAGTGAGATAACTGACTTCGGTTCCGACTGAGGTTGGTTGAGACTCGATACTACACTCTTTGAGATTGGACTTTAGGGAAGCTTCGGTCAACCACTTGGTGTTGCACTGAAGTGGACTTAAAGGAAGGTCAATGATTTGAGATCCTTCTAGAACCCGGTTACTATTCTAGGACAGGTTAAACCAACCAAACTTCAGTGGGGAGGGTACTTACCTATGGAACTCATGCAAGCCTTAAAAACTCAGGAACGATGGTTGTGGGACTTGCTTGTGCTTGTTATTTACTTAACATCATAACATCATAACATCATGACATCGTGGCATTGTACTAACCATTTCAAGGACTTTAAACATTGAAAACATTTCATACATTGCATAGCATAACATTGCATAACAGGTATTCTAAGGGATCAGTGTTCTCACGGTTTTCCTCCAAACAGAAAAATGGACCTCGAACAAACTGTCAAAGATCTCCATGCTCAGAATGCTCAACTCCAGGAGATGATCTTGAACTTATCCAAGGGGCAGGAGGAACTGAAGGCTCTCTTGCTCGAGAAGAAAAAGGACAAGAAACGTGTGAGTTACATTAGCCCGGGAAGAAGGCTTAAAGGACCGGTTACAGGAGTCAAAATCAGAATGCCGAAGGATCAAGAAGGGGAGACAGAGAATGACTCAGAAGAGAAGAATGTTGACCTCTTCAACCCCGAGGACGATGATAAAGATTACGAGAATGAACAGTACTCTCCAAGAGAGGGCAAGTACAAGTTGCTGGAAGAACGCATGCTAGCTATGGAGGGTCAAAAGACGCCCAGTCTGGATTTCGAAAGTTTGGGTTTAGTCTCTGATGTGGTCATTCCCCGCAAATTCAAGGTCCCCGCTTTCACTAAGTATGATGGGGCATCTTGTCCTCAAATGCATCTGAGAGCTTACGTGAGAAAGATTCAGCCGTATACCACTGATAGGAAACTATGGATCCATTTCTTCCAAGAGAGCCTGTCTGGCACACAGTTAGAAAGGTACTATCAGCTCGAGAGCTCTGACATCCGCACCTGGACTGATTTAGCGACAGCTTTCTACAAGCACTACCGGTATAATTCTGAATTAGCGCCTACTCGGCTACAGTTGCAGAATATGACTATGGGATCTAAAGAAAGCTTCAAAGAATATGCTCAAAAATGGAGAGATTTGGCTGGCAGAGTCAAACCCCCTATGACTGATCGAGAATTAGTGGACATGTTCATGAGCACACTGACTGGCCCATTCTACAGCCATCTATTGAGGAGTTCCTCATTGGGTTTCACTGAACTTATATTAACAGGTGAACATGTTGAAAGTGGCATTCAAAGTGGGAAGATACAGGCGACTACCTTTGATCCTCCGGAGACTCCTAATGACATTACTGCCCCTCTGCCTAATCATGACGAGACTGTCAATGTTGTGGAAGATACTGATAACGATTATGACTTGGATAGCTGGATTTTCCCAACAATTGGTGACGGACTCAATAATTGGAAAGCTAAAGACACTATCCTGATTTCCTTTAGTCAGGAGTAATTGTTATTGCTATTTTAACATTTTAAAGCATTGTGTCTATACCCGGGGCACAATAGCTAATTTTTCAAGGGTTTTGTCATTTTCATAAGCATATTCACATTCAATGAATCAATGGACCTATTGCATTCAAATATTACGCTCTTTATCTTTCCTGTCATCTTTCAAATAAGCTACGTTTTCTTGCACACACTCACGTAACAAATTGCAGATCCGTACCCACTCTGGATCCTGTTGATAGTAATTCTGCTATTGTTCATTATGACTTTGAAAATCCGATCTACCAAGCCGAGGATGGAAGTGAGGAAGATTGTGAAGTACCTGAGAAATTGCCAGACTACGGCAAGAAGAAAAGACTATTCAGCCGCATGGGGCATCGATCGAAATCGTAAATCTGGACCACGTCGCCCGATTTAGCTCCCATTTGACCGCTACTTGCAAATCCATCTTCAAATTACTGAGACAAAATCAAGAAGTATCTCCAAGAACCTCCAGTTCTGATAATACCAGTTGAAGGAAGACCTCTAATCATGTATTTGACCATGTTAGAAAATTCAATGGGGTGCGCTGGGGCAACATGACGAGTCTGGTCGAAAAGAGCATGCAATATACTACCTTTGCAAAAGGTACCGACTGTGAAACAAGATACTCACAGCTCGAGAAAGCTTGCTATGCTTTGGCTTAGGTTGCCTGCCGACTAAGACAGTATATGTTGAATTAGTATATGTTGAATCATACCACTTTATTGATTTCTAAGATGGATCTTATCAAATATACATTTGAGAAACCTGCTGTCTCCTGAAAGAGCTATCACTGACAATGGTGCTAATTTGAACAACAAGATGATTACTGAACTCTGCACGCAGTTCAAAATAAAACACCATAATTCCGAAGTGGCGACTTGGTAATAGAGTGTATCATTCTACTACAAGGTGGTTCCAGAGGCAAATGGACTCCCGCATGCGAAGGGCCATTTGTAGTTAAAAGGGTATTCTCTGGTGGAGTCATGATGCTTGCTACAGTGGATGACGAAGAGCCCCTGCATCCCGTGAACACGGACATAGTTAAAAAATACTACGCATGTACACCCGGCAAGTCGAAAACCTGAAAAGGCGGCTTGGGCAAAAAGGGGTATCCTGGTGGACTGAAAACCTGAAAAGGCGGTCCAGGCAAAAATTAGGGATTAAAGCGTATGACTATGTCCCGTTCTCGGTCAGCTTCACCCAAGTCAAAGGGACTGAACAAGCCAATCACTTTTATCCGACAGCGGGAGATGGGAGGCTTGCAGACATAATGACAGTAGTGGAATTAAAATCAACAAGACTTTTTCTGCATAGCTTTGTCTTCGTTGTCTTGACAACTTCCTCTTACTAGGATTTTTGTCTCCTTGTACACAAATTGCCTGTTTATAGGCCCTCTTTCAAAATCGATACAATTTTATTTTCCAAAAAGATGCTTTCGTTTTACTCTCTCTGTTTTGTTTGCATAAACGTCCATTGATTTAATTCGAATTAATATATGCGTTTGAACATGATTGATGTTTACCAAAAATACATGCATAGAATAGCAATAACAGTTACCGAAAGACTTTAGGGTCGAGGATAAGGTCTAACCAGGCTTTCCAACAAGTCCGGTTACAAATCTATTCCCCAACAAAAACCAGCTATTTCCCAGAAGAGGTTGGCATCACCAGACAGACGGATCATCTCTTCCATCCCCAGCCAGGCTCTGTTAAACATTTCTCCCATCAGACAGAAATCAAATACCCCCAGCTGAGAAATGGTCATCAATACAAATATCTCCGACCAGAAGACTGAGATTTATTTCCCCAGTAGAGTCCCCTGGAAGAACGTTTTAGACGCATAGTGCATTCATTACATCATTTCATATCACATACATGCATACAATGTTCGCATTTATTTCAGACACATATTTCATTCATTACATCATTTCACAGCATACGCATGCAGACATTGTTCGTATTCAGTTTCAGAAGCATAAAACATCTCATGCATCATGACATGGCATGAAGCTAACTTTATTTTTCAGGTTAATTATCCTCTTGATACAGTCAAAACAAAGATCCATTCAGACGGACATCTTTATCAATTACATTCAGGATTCAACTACATCTTTCAGATATACTCCATGTCAACATTCATTCTGACATCCTCCTAACGATGGCATCTATAAGCCCATCCCAGACATTCATTGCAAATACAACATATACAAGTACTATCAGATATAGCCTAGCGTACGGTTCATTCTGATTCAGCTCAACATATGACTCCTCCAATTCAGATGCGATCTAACATACGATCCCTTCTGACCTTCAACCACTCCCATACGGTCTAATGTACGACCCAGTTAGACCTTCAACCCCTCAGATGCTACCTAGCATACGGTACATTTCTGAAGTGTAGTCTAGCGTACGACTACCCCCTTTCATCATCAGATTCAGCCTAACGGACGGCTCATTCTGCTCAAATATGGTCTAATGTACGACCCAGTTAGACCTTCAAGTCCTCAGATGCTACCTAGTGTACGGTACATTTCTGAAGTGTAGTCTAGCATACGATTACCCCCTTCATCATCAGATTCAGCCTAACGGACGGCTCTTCTGCTACTCAGACACGATCTAGCGTACGATCCGGTCTAATCTTCCATCCCCAGTGAAGTCACCCGCCTAACAGACGGCTCATCCTGTAATTCAGATACGGTCTAGCGTATGATCCATTCTGATCCCTTATCCCCAGCAGCGTATAACACACTCTGACTCCCTAGCGAAGTCGACAGCATAATGGAGGACTCACTATACGGTCTAGCGTATGACCCGGTATGACACCCATGCCTTCAGATATCGTCTAATGTACGACGCACTCTGAAGCTCTCATCATCAAACTTCCTGGATGGCATCTTTAAGCCCATCTCCATCAAGACTAATTGACAAGAGCAAATTTTGGGGGCATTCTAGTGTTCAATAATCTTCCACCTCCAGACCACGAATGGCGTACACACCATTCTAACTCTCTCGGTTCAAGAATATTGAACAGGGGCAACTGTCATACCCCAAAATTTGCCCGTTAATCTTTCAAGGCATCCTTCAAGGCACTCCAACTTATTGTTCAAGACATTGACCTTAAAGGAGCAAGGACCCAACTCACAAATGGCCTAATCCAGAAGAAGACCCATACTGTCATGCTCGCTAGACGAGTAAAACCTTCGCCTAGCGAACCTTTCGCTACAATACTCGCCTAGCGAAGCTTGCGAATATCAGAATTTCTGGGCTTCATTCTGAGCCCATTAGGTCACAACAAGAGCATTATAAATAGTCAAGCTTCATTCCATCCAATATCAAGAGTGATCAGTCCTTTCAACATCGCAGCTCAGTTGCAAACAGGTTTGCGCATCACTACTGTTTTATGCTTTTAATCGGTAATCTCTACATACATAAGACATCATGATTAAATTTTTGGATATGTAATTTGAGTTCACATGTGAATCTAAGTATGCCTGAATATCTTTAATGTTTGTCCATGCTATTCCTGTAATTAAATGCCATAAAGTTCAGGGTTCCGGAGATCATGCTGCTATCAAATTCCAAACCTGTGGCCACTCGCTAGCACATCGCTAAGCGAGCCTGTAGCGAGCATTCGCTGAGCCTTCGCTAGGCGAAGCAGGAGCGAACGAGACAGTGGCTATTTTGTTTCTTTTCTGTTCTGCCTTATGTTTATCTAATTAAGATTCATTATAATTCTGCATTATTTGGCCTGACTTTATGACTGTTGTGTTGTGGTGCAATTTTCAATTGTACTTTATCTCGATGCTCTAACCCGTGTGCTGAATTGTGTAAGGGTTTACATATTCCCGAGGAAATGGCCGGCTAGGTATTCCACTTTATATGTGGGATATCCTTATGGAGATGGATTCTGAATTACTTAATTTTAATGTGGAGATTCATCCTAAATTATCTAGCTGATTTTAATGTATTGATTTCATCGATTTTAATGTGGACCTAATTACTTAATCGATTACGGCTCTAATTAATTGTAAAACTTTGCCTTTAAATATGCGATTTTGGACCTCTCTTTGTTACCCTACGATTATGGTATTACGGTCATGTCCCGCGAATGTGGGGATGCACTTAGCAAAGACCCCTCGGTTAAATCATCATAGTCCCTCTAATGTTGCCTTTGTCCCTCGATGACCCTTCGGTGTAGCCTACGGTTAAATGATGATCGTCCCTTCGAATGCTAAGGTATCCTTACAACTGTTGCCTTCAATGACCAATCGATGACCCTACGATGACCCTTTTACATCCAAAGGATAAAACTACTTACTTCTCAATAGTAAGGACAGTTTTACCCTCATAAGGATAGGAAATGCCCATAAAAACCTTGGGTAGGTATAACTCCTAAATGCTTGCTCACAACTTAAACTACTTTTCACACCTCACACTTTGCAAAACATCTTTTAGAAAATCACCACTTGGTATACATTCATACTAGAATCACTACCGAGTTATATTTTTCTAAACAACTTTCAAAACTAAACGAGATAACCACTTTGTATACATTCATACAAGAATCATTACAAATTTAAATTCTCTTTTCAAAACATTTTCTAAACAATTCACAACCACTTTTTTCAGACAAACATAAGTGATCAAGCAATTAAGAGCCCATGGATAACCATGGATACAAAGGGTGCTAACACCTTCCCTTTGTATAATGTACCTCCCGAACCCAAAATCTAAATTAAGGTCTTTGCTGTTCTTTTCCACCTTTCCTTATTGGATAAAAGAAAAGTCGGTGGCGACTCTTGCTAACCGAGACATTTGCTTTCCAAAGCAAAACACACAAAGTCAGTTCACCGTATGACAGAACTGGCGACTCTGCTGGGGAAACTTAAAAAGAGAGGTTACCTTAAAAACAAGATCACTTATTCAAATTGTCTGATTTACTTTTAAGGGATTGCTTGGGTATTTTATGCTTGAGTAAAAGATCCTACACCCGGATCTAGTGTACCTTAGGTAAGTAGCAATAGATCATCGCGACTATCCGGCGTATACTGGAATGGTCAAAATGATGGCTACGGTTAATGTGACACTTTGGATGTCCTGATGTTCCTCATGTTTACTTGAGGAAAAATTTGGCTTCCGCGTGGTGTCATCAAAGCATTAACCAGACCTTTAGAACCTTAATTGACTCATCCTAGCCATTAGAAAGTAGTGAGATAACTGACTTCGGTTCCGACTGAGGTTGGTTGAGACTCGATACTACACTCTTTGAGATTGGACTTTAGGGAAGCTTCGGTCAACCACTTGGTGTTGCACTGAAGTGGACTTAAAGGAAGGTCAATGATTTGAGATCCTTCTAGAACCCGGTTACTATTCTAGGACAGGTTGAACCAACCAAACTTCAGTGGGGAGGGTACTTACCTATGGAACTCATGCAAGCCTTAAAAACTCAGGAACGATGGTTGTGGGACTTGCTTGTGCTTGTTATTTACTTAACATCATAACATCATAACATCATAACATCATGACATCGTGGCATTGTACTAACCATTTCAAGGACTTTAAACATTGAAAACATTTCATACATTGCATAGCACCTTCCCTTTGTATAATGTACCTCCCGAACCCAAAATATAAATTAAGGTCTTTCCTGTTCTTTTCCACCTTTCCTTATTGGATAAAAGAAAAGTCGGTGGCGACTCTTGCTAACCGCGACATTTGCTTTCTAAAGCAAAACACACAGAGTCAGTTCACCGTATGACACATACATTCATATATCATATTGCATATTGCATTTTGCATGTTGTATTCCGGTTTTCTCATCTTTCAGTCTCCTTTGCAGAAGATTGTTGACTCATTCGTTCACCGCTTTTCGACTCGAGGGAATCAGAAGAGAATGGACCAGATACAGGAAATTCTGGAAGAGATGCGGGCTCAGATGGACGCTTGCATGGCACAGTTTATGGAAGTAATGTTGACAGTGACTAGGAACCAAGAAGAATTGAGGGTTTTGTTAGAGACGCCTCGTGGGCATCGTCAGTTTCGAGGGACTAAACTTGGATGGTAACCATGCTAATGGTTATGGAAATGCTGGCCGTAACCAGGGTCTACATGGTGGCCCAGTTGGTAAT
Organism: Lathyrus oleraceus; assembly: GCF_024323335.1. Lineage (NCBI taxonomy): Eukaryota > Viridiplantae > Streptophyta > Magnoliopsida > Fabales > Fabaceae > Lathyrus > Lathyrus oleraceus. The sequence continues at coordinate 351,943,991 of NC_066582.1, read as the reverse complement.
CAAGGTTTCATTTAAGGGAATAAGGGTAATCCAAATTTTAATTCGGTGGATCACGGATATGTTCGGCCACCTCCACCACCTTCTTATCACAGTCCTCAGGCTATTCCAGGGGAAATGTACGGTAGATATCAGGGTTCTGAAGTTGACCATAATGATGACCACTTTTCTGTGCATAATAGTGAGATCAGTGTCCTAGCTAGGGACATGAGGTATCAGAGGTTGGAAGAACGCCTGAAAGCTGTTGAAGGGCAGGGCCTGTTTGGCATGGATATGATGGACCTAGGATTGGTTCCCCGGGTGAGGATTCCCCAAAAGTTCAAGGTGTCCGTTTTTGACAAGTACATTGGGGCTACTTGTCCAAAAACACATGTGAAGGCCTATTATAGGAAGATGTCTGCGTATTCGGACGATGAGAAGTTGCTCATGCACTTCTTCCAAGACAGCCTATTTGGGGTGTCTTTGGAGTGGTACATAAAGCTTGAAAGAACATATATTCGGACTTGGTGAGATTTGGTAGAGGATTTTATTAAGAATTACCAATACAATGTTGACATGGATCCTAATCACACTCAGTTGCCGAGACTCTCACAGGGGAAGAATGGATGATTAAGGAGTACGCCCAGAAGTGGCAGGAACTCGTAGCTCATGTTCATCCTCCCATGTCAGAGAAAGAAATGGTTGACCTTTCTATAGGTACGCTGCAAGGTGTCTATTATGATCCTATGGTTGGAAGTATGTTTGTAAGGTTCTCTGAGCTTGTGATGGTAGGAGAAAGAATTGAGATCGGATTGAAGTTAGGAAAATTCCAAATGGGTAATGCCGGCAATGCTCCGGGCGAAGTTGGAAAAAACCCTTTCTCGGGGTATCCTAAAAAGAAAGAAGAAGCCAATGCAGTTTACGGACATAGAAGTGGAACAGGTAGGCGTTGTCAGCACGATCAACCTCAAGTTAATGCTATCACAATCCCCGCTTCTCAGGCCCAGCCTGCGCATGCTCCGCAGCCAAACACCCCGCGCCGTGAATATCAGCAAAGGCAGCCTATGAAGACTTTTGACCTAATTCCTATGTCTTATTCTGAGGCTTTACAACACCTGTTGCGGTTGAAGTTGGTTACCCTGAAAGAAATGCCTCCCTTGACCAACAAAGTGCCTGCAAATTTTAATGCCAACGCTCATTGTGATTACCACTCTAGTGGTGTGGGGCACGATATGGAGAACTGTTGGGCTCTAAAATACAAAGTCCAGGACCTGCTGGATTCAAAGGATGTGCAATTCACGCCGGTTAATGCTCCTAATGTCATTCATAATCCTATGCCTGTGCATGTTGCGACTGCTAATATGGTTAGGGTTGTATATACTGGTGAGCATTTGAATCTGATAATAGAGGTTAGTGAGTTATCTACTCCCTTGTTGGATATCAAGGAATATTTGGTTGAATACGGTGTGTATCTTGGTTGGTCCACTTTCTGTGAGGACTGTTAGAAGAGTGATGAGGGTTGTGATAAGTTGAAGGTAGGTATTCAGTATTTGCTTGATATGGGTTTTCTCCAATGTGACAGACCAATTAAAGATCTAGAAAAAGAGAAAGTTGAGAAGGTTGAAGAAGAAATGGATGTGACTTCTTTCCCTTATACCCCAAAGAGGATTCCTACGCCTGCAAGGCTTGTCCCTTTGGTTGTTACCCTGCCGGGTCCGGTTCCGTACTCGAGTGAAAAGGTGGTGCCTTGGCATTACGGTTCTGACGTCTATTATCATGGTGTTAAACAAGTGTTTATTCTTATTCCTTCCAAGAAGGAGGAAGTTGAGAAAGAAGACGTGAATGCGGGGGACTTCTCCAGCTTTGGCCGAATCACTCGTAGTGGGAGAGTGTTTGCTCCACCCAATCCCCAAGATGTTGCAAATGCCTTAGCGAAAGCTAAAGGGAAGTAGGAGGTTGATGGCCCCGAGCCTATTCAGGTCAACCTACCGAAGGATGATGTTGGTTCGTCCACCGCCCAAGAAATTGAGGAGTTGTTGAAAATCATCAGGAAGAGTGACTACAAGCTGGTAGATCACCTGAGCCAGACTCCATCCAAAATTTCAATCTTATCATTGTTGCTATGTTCAAAATCTCACCGAAATAGCTTGCTTAAGCTGCTGAGCTCGGTCTTTATGCCTCAAGATATAATAGTAAACCATTTGGAAGGAGTCGTGGCTGGAATTTCTGCGCAGAATAGTCTCGGGTTTACTGATAGTGATCTCCCTGTTGAGGGAAGAAGCCACAACAAAGCCTTGCACATCTCGATTGAGTGCAAAGGGACTACTCTTTCTCGAGTTTTGGTTGATACATGGTCATCCCTGAATGTGCTTCCCAAGTCTGCAATGATGAAAATTGATTATTCTGCTGTTGAGATACGTCCGAGTGACCTGCGCGTCAGGGCCTTCGACGGATCTCAGAGGTCAGTCTTTGGTGAAGTAGATCTTCCAATTAAAGTGGGGCCTCATATCTTTATTGCTACCTTCTTTGTAATGGACATACACCTAGCATATTGCTGCTTGTTGGGTATGCCTTGGATTCACGGTGCTAGAGCCATGACATATACTTTGCATCAGAAAATGAAATACCCTATCGGCGGTAAAATTGCAACAATTTGCGGGGAAGAAGAGTATATTATGAGTCCCTTGTCGTCTTTCCGGTACGTGGAAGTGGAAGGTGAGATTCATGAAAACCCATTTTAGGCTTTTGAAGTGGTGCAAGTGATCAAAGCTCCTCAGTCTGAGGAGAATAAGCCTGTTGTTCAAATGTCTTCGCTGAAGGATGCTAAAGTTGTAGTGAAGGCGGGTCACCCCCAAGGTTGGGGCTGTGTGTTGGATCTCCCTCCCAAGTTTGATAAATTTGGCCTTGGTTTCAGACCTACTACGAAGAGCACCACTCCTAAGCTGTCAAGTTCCTTCACTCCTGTGAAGTTTGCTAGTGGTGGTATTGTCAAAGATGGCCAAGTGAACACTGCCATATATGAGGTGGACAATGATTATGAGATGGACCAGTGGATCAAGCCCAGCGTTTCGGTCAAGAGCTTAGCAATTGGAGTGCAACAGATATCGTCCAAGTCACCTTTAATCAAGAGTAATTGTCTTTTATGTTTTTGTTGTCATGCAATAATTCCCACGCTCTGCCCAAGGCGTTGGCGAATCATGTAGGGCTTCCATATTTCCATTTTCAATTTTTATTATGAAATAAAGGACATATTTTTGCATTCAAATATTTTGTTCCCTGTCTTTCTTTTTTTTGCTTTAATTTCTTTTAAAATGGAAATGTTTATCACACACACCCTAAAACATAAAAACATCATAATTGCAGATGCACATCCACGTGGGAATCCATTGATAACGGTTTTGCTATAGCTCGTTATGACTTTGATAATTCGATCTACAAGTTGAAGAAGAAAGTGAGGAAGATTGTGAATTGCCTGAAGAATTGTCAAGACTATTGAGGCGAGAAGATAAGGTCATCCAACCGCATCAAGAAGATATTGAGGTTATGAATTTGGGCTCTGAGGATAATATCAGGAATGTCAAGATCGGTGCTTCTCTAGAGGACATTGTGAAGACGATATTGATCTCCATGCTAAAAGAGTACGTTGACATATTTGCTTGGTCATATCAGGACATGCCAGGGCTTGATACTGATATTGTTGTGCATCGCTTGCCATTTAGATAAGAATGTCCGCCTGTTAAGTAGAAACTTAGAAGGACCAACCCAGACATGTCTAAGAAGATTAAGGATGAAGTTCAGAAGCAGTGGGGTGCTGGTTTTCTTGCTGTGACTTCTTATCCGCCTTGGGTAGCTAATATCGTTCCTGTGCCAAAGAAGGACGACAAGGTTCATATGTGTGTGGATTATAGATATCTGAATCGAGCTAGCCCGAAGGATGATTTTCCTCTTCCGCATATTGATGTGTTAGTTGATAACACTATGCAGTTTTCTGTATTCTCCTTTATGGATGGTTTCTCTAGTTATAATTAGATCAAGATGGCTCCTGAAGATATGGAGAAAACTACGTTCATCACCACGTGGGGGACCTTTTGCTACCAGGTTATGTCGTTTGGTTTGAAGAATGTTGGGGAAACTTACCAACGCGCTATGGTGACGTTATTTCACAACATGATCCATAAGGAAACCGAATGCTATGTAGATGATATGATCGCCAAATCCCACATGGAAGAGGAACATTTGGTGAATTTGTTGAAGTTGTTTGGAAGATTGAGAAAGTTCAAACTAAGGTTGAATCCCAACAAGTGTACATTTGGGGTTCGATCGGGAAAATTGCTTGGTTTTCTGGTCAGTAAAAGAGGATTCGAGGTCGATCCTGCAAAAGTAAAAGTTATTCAAGAGATGCCTGCACCTAAAAATGAAAAATAAGTGTGTGGGTTCCTAGGGAGATTAAACTACATTTCTCGGTTTATCTCCAATTTAACGGCCACGTGCGAACCATTACTCAAATTTTTAAGAAAAGATCAGGAGATAGTTTGGAATGATAAATGTCAGAAAGAATTTGAAAGAATAAAAGAATATTTGCAGGAACCTCCAATTCTAATGCCTCCTATCGAAGGATGACCATTAATCATGTACCTTACTATTCTCGATGAGTCGATGGGGTGTGTACTGGGGCAGCATGACGAGTCTGGTCGAAAAGAGCATGCAATATACTACCTAAGCAAAAAAATTATCAGCTGTGAAATCAAATATTCACTGCTTGAGAAAACTTGTTGCGCTTTAGCATGGGATGCTCGCCGACTAAGGCAGTATATGTTAACTCATACCATGCTGTTGATCTCAAAGATGGGCCCGATCAAGTACATCTTCAAAAAACCTGCTCTCACGGGAAGAGTGTCCCGTTGGCAAATGATTTTAATAGAGTATGATATTCAATACACTACACAGAAAGTTATCAAGAGTAATGTCATTGCCGACTATCTGGCTCACCATCCCATCGAAGATTACCAGCCAATGAAGATTGAATTTCCAGATGAGGATGTGTCGTTCATTGATCAATATTTTAACAGGCCAAACCCGGATGAAGGACCCGAACCGGGAGCGCGAGGGACGCTCATGTTCGATGGTGCCTCTAATGCTATGGGTAATGGTGTTTGTGCTATTATTAATTCTCCTACTAGATTCCATATTCCGTTCACTACTCATATTTGTTTTGATTGCACAAACAATAAAACGGAGTATGAGGCTTGAATTATGGGACTCGAAGCTGCGATTGACATGAGGGTTAAGTTTCTTGAAGTGTATGGGGATTCTGCACTTGGGATTTGTCAAATCAATGGAGATTGGGAAATTCGGCACCCAAATCTTATCCCCTTAAGAGAGCATCTGATGAAGTTGATTCCTTATTTTGAGGAGATCACTTTCAGCCACATCCCAAGAGAAGAGAACCATTTAGCTGATGCTCTAGCTAACTTAGCTTCAATGTTCAAGGTTAAGTGGGAGAATGAAGCACATTCCATCATAATTATGTGGTTAGATGAACCGGCATTTTGTTATGCAACTGATGATGATCTTCGAGATGATAAGCTTTGGTATTTTGATATCAAGAGGTACCTCAAAAAGCAGGAGTGTCATACCCCAAAAATTACCCATCATTTTTCCTAAAAAAATAAAAAATAAAAAATAAAAAATAAAAAATAAAAAATAAAAAAATAAACGAAAAAAAAAAAACGAAAAAAAAAAAGAAAAAAAAAAGAAAAAAAAAATTTAATTAATTAATTAAATAATTAAAATAAATATATAAATAAAATATAACAAATTATTTTGGACTTGGGTCTCCCTCATTCCAAGCCCATTACCCACGAAATTAGTCTATAAATACTGAAGTTTCAGTAGGGGAGTTAGACTTGGAGTTACACTGGGAGATTCACTGGAGAAAGAAGGAAGAGAAGCAAAACACTCTGAGGTTTCCTTGGAACAAAACCTTGAGGGAAAAGAAAGAGAGAGAACAGAGAAGGACGGATAGAAACTTTGGCATAGGAACCCTGCCTACCCGGAGAATTCAGAGTAAAGAAACTCTGAAGGCAGCCCATCTGCACCGAAGCCATCGCCGTCCAATTCCCGCTGCCTAACTTATTCCGATACTACAAGTGGTCAATCCCTTCAACCTTGAATTGGCAAATAGGTTTTGCGTATCTCTATTGTTTATACTTTCAATTGGCCATATCTACATATATAATGCATCATGATTAAATGTTGATATATAATTTGCTTTCGTATGGGAATTTAAATATGCCTGAATACCCTGAATGTTTGACCATGTTATTCCTGTGATAAAATGCCATAAAATTCAAAGTTCCTAACATGGGGCTGTTTTCAAATTCAAAATCCGTGGCCTTCGCTAGGCGAGGCAGAGGCGAACGAGACAGTAGCTGACTTTTCTATTCTGTTTTTTTTTTATGTTTTATCATAGCCATGCATTATTCATCCTATCCTATTTATTGTTGTGATATTTCTCCGGTGTAATCTTCGATTGCACCCTGATTTGGTGTTCTGACATGTTTCTTTTTTTTGAGTTTCGTAAAGGTTCACATATCCCAGGAAAAGGTTATTGGCTAGGTATTCCACTTTATTTGTGGGATACCCTTGTGGAGTTTCACCCTAAATTAATTTTTTTAATGTATTAATTTCTAATGTATTAATTTTTTAATATATTATTTTTAATAATTTTAATGTGGAGTTTCATCCTAATTACATAATTAATTGTAAAACTTTGCCTTTGAATAAGTGATCTTGGACCTCTCTTTGTTGCCTTACGATTACGATATTACGGTCATGTCCCGCGAACGTGGGGATACCCTTAGCAAAGACCCTTCGGTTAAATCATCATAAAATAAATTATAGTCCCTCGGATGTTGCCTTCGAATATACAACTTTGTCCCTCGATGACCCTCCGATGTTGCCTACGGTTAAATGATGATAGTCCCTTCGAATGCTAAGGTATCCTCATAACTGTTGTCTTCAATGACCAATCGATGACCCTACGATGACCCTTTTACATCCAAAGGATAAAACTACTTATTTCTCAATAATAAGGACAGTTTTACCCTCATAAGGATAGGAAATGCCCGTAAAGACCTTGGGTCGGTATAACTCTTAATTGCTGGCTCACAACTTAAAACATTTTTTTTTGCACCTCACACCTTTCAAAATGCCTTTAGAAAATCACCACTTGGTATACATTCATACTAGAATCATTACCGAGTTATATTTTTCTAAACAATTTTCAAAACTAAAACGGGATAACCACTTTGTATACATTCATACAAGAATCATTACAAAGTTAAATTCTCTTTTCAAAACAATTTTCCAAACAATTCACAAACACTTTTTTAGACAAAAATAATATAAGTGATCGAGCAATTAAGAGCCCATGGATAACCATGGATACAAAGGGTGCTAACACCTTCCCTTTGTATAATGTACCTCCCGAACCCAAAATCTAAATTAAGATCTTTCCTGTTCTTTTCCACCTTTCCTTATTGGATAAAAGAAAAGTCGGTGGCGACTCTTGCTAACCGCGACATTGCGATTAAAACCACAAAAAGTCCAGTTCACCGTATGACAGAACTGGCGACTCTGCTGGGGACCCTAAATATTTAAAAAGAGAGGTTACCTTAAAAACAAGATCACTTATTCAATTTGTCTGATTTATTTTTAAGGGATTGCTTGGGTATGTTATGCTTGAGTGAAAGATCCTACACCCGGATCTAGTGTACCTTAGGTAAGTAGCAAGAGATCATCGCGACTGTCCGGCGTATACTGGAATGGTCAAAATGATGGCTACGGTTAATGTGGCACTTTGGATGTCCTGATGTTCCTCATGTTAGTTGAGGAAATATTTGGCATTCGCGTGGTGTCATAAAAGCATTAACCAGACCTTTAGAATCCTAATTGACTCATCCTGGCCATTAGAAAGTAGTGAGATAACTGGCTTCGGTTCCGACTGGAGTTGGTTGAGACTCGATACTACACTCTTTGAGATTGGACTTTAGGGAAGCTTCGGTCAACCACTTGGTGTTGCACTGAAGTGGACTTAAGGAAAGGTCAATGATTTGAGATCCTTCTAGAACCCGGTTACTATTCTAAGACAGGTTGAACCAACCAAACTTCAGTGGGGAGGGTATTTACCTATGGAACTCACGCAAGCCTTAAAACCCAGGAATGATTGTTGTGTGACTTGCTTGTGCTTGTTATTTATCTAACAACATGACATCATAACAACATAACATCATAACATCATGGCATTGTACTAACCATTTCAAGGATTTAGGGATTTAACTCTGCTAAAAAAAAAACAGAAAAAACAAAAACAAAAGCAAAAACAAAAGAGAAAAGAAAAAAAAGCTCTTTTTGTTAGTTTATGCAAAGTTAAATCCCGAAAGTCCTTGAAAACATTTCATACATTGCATTGCATCGCATAACAGGTATTCTAAAGGATCAGTGTTCTCACGATTTTCCTATCAAACAGATTCCAACAGATTCCAACAGATTCCAACAGATTCCAACAGATTCCAACAGATTCCAGCAGATTCAAACAGATTGAACAATGGCTCTCGAACAAACTGTCAAAGATCTCCAGGCCCAGAATGCTCAATTCCAGGAAATGATGCTGAGCTTATCTAAGGGGCAGGAAGAACTGAAAGCTCTTTTGATGGAGAAGAAGAAGGACCAGAAACCTGTGGGTTACATCAACCCGGGGAGAAGGCTTAAGGGACAGGTTACAGGAGTCAAGATTAGAATTCCGAAGGATTCAGAAGAAGAGACCGAGAATGATTCGGAAGATGAGAATCCTAATCTCGTCAATTCTGAGGACGACGACGAAGATTATGAGCATGAACAGTACTCTCCGAAGGATGATAAGTACAAGTTGCTGGAAGAACGTATGCTAGCTATGGAGGGGCAGAAAGTGCCCGGTATGGATTTCGAAAACTTGGGTCTGGTCTCTGATGTGGTCATTCCCCGCAAATTCAAGGTTCCCATTTTCACTAAGTATGATGGTGCCTCTTGTCCTCAGATGCATCTAAGGGCTTATGTGAGAAAGATTCAGCCGCACACTACTGATAAGAAACTGTGGATCCATTTCTTCCAAGAGAGTCTGTCTGGCACACAGTTAGAGTGGTATTATCAGCTTGAGAGCTCTAACATCCGCACATGGACTGATTTAGCAACAGCTTTCTACAAGCACTACCAGTATAATTCTGAGTTAGCGCCTACTCGGCTACAGCTACAAAATATGACTATGGGCTCTAAAGAAAGTTTCAAAGAATATGCTCAAAAGTGGAGAGATTTGGCTGGCAGAGTCAAACCCCCTATGACTGATCAAGAGTTAGTGGACATGTTCATGGGTACACTGACTGGCCCATTCTACAGCCATCTACTGGGAAGTTCCTCGTCAGGTTTCACTGAACTTATCTTGACAGGTGAACGGGTTGAAAGCGGCATTCGAAGTGGAAAGATACAGGCAGCTACTTCTACAAGCACCAAAAAGTCCTATCAGGGAAAGAGTGAATCAAATGCTGTGTACAGTGAGAGGAAGCATAACAAGAAGAATCGTGACCATACTGTTGGGGCAGTTACAATTGCCGCACCACCATCTCAGAACTTCCAACACAGACAAGACAGGTCGAGAAGACAGTTTACCAAGATCAATATGACTTTAACCCAAGCACTGCAGAGTATGTTAAAGGCCAATTTGATTACCCTCAGAGGCCCTCCTGCAAATCCCAACACTACTTCTCCTTGTTATAATCCCAACGCCAGGTGTGCCTATCACTCCGATAGCCCCGGGCATGATACGAATGATTGCTGGTTGTTGAAGAACAAGATTCAGGATATGATCGACGCTGGAGAAATTGAATTTGATCCTCCGGCGACCCCCAATGTCATCACAGCACCTATGCCTAATCATGACCAGAATGTTAATGTTGTGGACGACAATTCTCACGTTACTGACGTTGCTGATTTAGCATCTCCTCTCCTGATCGTTAAGAAGAATTTATTGCAAGCTGGTTTATTTCCAGGTTGTGCTGAAGATTGCGATCTCTGTGTACTCCGACCCAATGATTGTTTGAAGTTGAAGAACGGCATTCAACGGCTGATGGATGATCGTGCAATTCTATTTGAAAGGGTTCCTAAGGTGGACAACTCTATTGAAGAGGTATCTGTGATTGCTAGGTCCAAAGCTCCAGTGAAGATTATCGCTACTAGAGTGCCTGTGAAGATTACCGCTGAGCCCAAAGTGGCTCCCCTGATTATTACCGCACCTGGCCCCGTGCCATATTCCTCCAGCAAAGCTATTCCGTGGAACTATGGAGGCGACGTTTACATCCATGGCATAAAGCAAGTTGGTAGTTCTGCTAATCCTAATGATATTGTGGGGACTAGTAAAGTTACTCGAAGTGGAAGGATCTACTCCCCAGAAATCTCACCTCCCGCTCCCGAAATTCGAGGAAAAAGACCAGTCAATCCTCCTCAGTCAGAGACATCGGTCGAAGTTACTTCTGAAGATGTTGCCAAACAGGAAATGGAAGAGATGCTGAAAATCATCCGTAAGAGCGATTTTGATGTAGTGGAACAATTGGGGCATACTCCGTCTAAAATCTCAATGTTGTCCTTGTTATTATCCTCTGAATCCCATGCCAATGCATTGATGAAATTCTTGAAGACCGCTCATGTGCCTCAAGAAACATCCGTCGATCAATTCGAACATTATGTTGCTAATTTGACTGTTGACAATGGCCTAGGCTTTTCCGATGCTGACCTGACGCCAGCAGGAAAGAATCACAATAAAGCTCTGCATATCTCCATCGAGTGTGAGGGGATCACCCTGGCTCACGTGTTGATCGACAACGGCTCTTCCTTGAATGTGCTCCCGAAAGCTGTACTCGATAAATTTGACTACAAAGGCATTGAACTGAAACCTAGTGATGTTGTGGTGCGTGCTTACGATGGTGCGAAGAGTGTTGTCTATGGTGAAGTGGTTCTCCCTATCAAGATAGGACCTCAAGTCTTCAACACTACCTTTCACGTGATGGACATTCGTCCCGCCTACTCCTGCTTGTTGGGGCGCCCTTGGATCCATGGGGCAGGTGCGGTAGCTTCGTCGCTTCATCAAAAGCTGAAGTATCCAATAGCAGGCATGGTTGTCACTGTATGTGGAGAAGAAGAGTATATTGTCAGTAGTGTGCAAGCCTTCAAATACGTCGAGATGGATGGTGAATTCTTTGAGACTCCTTCTCAGTCATTTGAAGTGGTTCCTCCACCCAGTCCTGTCCTTAAGCCAACTCCCCTTGTGCCCAAGGTTGTTCGTGCTCCCCCTGTCATGATCTCTCTGAAAGATGCTCAAGCCGCGGTTGAAAATGGTGATCGTGCGGGTTGGGGTCAACTGATCAATGTACCGTACAAGTCTGATAAAGCTGGCCTGGGGTTTAACTCTGGAAAGATAGTCAAAAATCAGATTAATGCTATGGAAGATGCTGATAGTGATTGCGACTTGGATAGCTGGATTTTCCCAACAATTGGTGACGGACTCAACAATTGGAAGACTGAAGACATTATCCCGATTTCCTTTAGTCAGGAGTAATTGTTATTGTTTATTCTAGAATTGCAAATTTTAATTTTCTTTTACAATCAAACTTCTTAAAGCATTGTGTTTATGCCCGAGGCACAATGGCTAATTTGTTAGGGGTCTTGTCATTTTCATAAGCATATTTATATTCAATAAATCAATGGACGTTTTGCATTCAAATATTGCGCTCTTTGTCTTTCCTATTATCTTTCAAACAAGCTATGTTTTCTTACACACACGCACGTAACGAATTGCAGATCCCTATCCACTCTGGATCCTGTTGATAATAGTTCTACTACTGTTCATTATGACTTTGAAAATCCGATCTACCGAGCCGAAGATGGAAGTGAGGGAGATTTTGAAGTACCTGAAGAACTTGCCAGACTGTTACTACAAGAAGAAAGGACTATACAGCCGCATGAGGAGTCAGTTGAGACTGTAAATCTGGGTACCGAGGTGGACAAGAGAGAAGTCAAAATAGGAGCAGGCTTGGAAAGCAGTATCAAGGAAAGATTGATTCAGATGCTACATGACTATGTGGAGATTTTTGCTTGGTCTTACGAAGACATGCCAGGGCTGGATACCGATATAATAGTGCATCGTTTGCCGACGAAGGAAGATTGTCGTCCTGTTAAGCAAAAGGTTCGTCGCATGCGTCCTGAAATGTCCGAGAAAATCAAGGCCGAAGTCATGAAACAATTCGATGCTGGTTTTCTGGCGGTTACTTCTTATCCTCAATGGGTTGCTAATGTGGTACCAGTGCCAAAGAAGGATGGTAAGGTGCGAATGTGTGTGGATTACAGAGATTTGAATAGAGCGAGTCCCAAGGATGATTTCCCACTGCCACACATTGATGTTCTGGTAGACAACACCGCTCAACACAAGGTATTCTCCTTCGTGGATGGATTCTCGGGTTATAACCAGATCAAAATGGCACCTGAGGACATGGAGAAGACTACGTTTGTGACGCAATGGGGCACCTTCTGTTATAAAGTAATGCCGTTTGGTTTAAAGAACGCAGGAGCAACGTACCAGCGTGCTATGGTGGTTTTGTTCCATGACATGATCCATCATGAAAATAGAAGTATATGTGGACGATATGATAGCCAGGTCTCATACTGAAGAAGAACATCTCGATCATTTATACAAACTGTTTGAGAGGCTGAAGAAATACAAGTTGAGATTGAACCCGAACAAATGCACCTTTGGAGTAAGATCTGGTAAACTCTTGGGCTTTATTGTCAGTGGTAAAGGTATTGAGGTCGACCCAGCCAAGGTGAGAGCTATTCAAGAGATGCCAGTTCCCCGTACGGATAAAGAAGTCAGAGGTTTCTTGGGACGTTTGAATTACATTGCCCGATTTATTTCCCATTTGACCGCTACTTGCAAACCCATCTTCAAGTTACTGAGAAAAAATCAAGAGATGATATGGAATGATGAATGTCAAGAAGCTTTCGACAAAATCAAGAAGTACCTCCAAGAACCTCCAATTCTGGTGCCACCAGTTGAGGGAAGACCTCTAATCATGTATTTAACCGTTTTAGAAAACTCAATGGGGTGCGTGTTGGGACAACATGACGAGTCCGGTCGAAAAGAGTATGCCATATACTACCTTAGCAAAAAGTTTACCGACTGTGAAACAAGATACTCACTGCTCGAGAAAACTTGCTGTGCTTTGGCCTGGGCTGCTCGCCGACTAAGACAGTATATGTTGAATCACACCACTTTGTTGATTTCTAAGATGGATCCTATCAAATACATATTTGAGAAACCCGCCCTCTCCGGAAGAATAGCAAGATGGCAGATGATTTTAACAGAGTATGATATCCAGTATACCACCCAAAAAGCAATCAAAGGAAGCGTGCTAGCTGATCATTTGGCTCATTAGGCCGTGAATGATTATCAGTCTATGAATTTTGAATTCCCAGATGAGGATGTCATGCTTGTTACTGATTATGAAGAACCTGGACCAGAGGAAGGACCTGAAGTGGGATCCTGATGGACTATGGTTTTTGATGGATCGTCTAACGCATTGGGCAACGGTATTGGCGTCGTGATCATTTCCCCCAAGGGTGGCCATACGCCTTTCACCGCTAGACTATGTTTTGAGTGTACCAACAATATGGCTGAGTATGAAGCATGTATTTTGGGACTCAGAGCTGCTATAGACCTGAGAATCAAGTTTTTGAGGGTGTATGGAGACTCAGCCTTAGTAATCAGTCAGGTCAAAGGAGAATGGGACACTAAACATCCGAACCTCATCCCCTATCGAGAGCAGGTGTTGACATTAATCCCATACTTTGAAGAGATCACATTCGAACATATTCCCCGAGAGGAGAACCAGTTGGCAGACGCATTGGCTACCATGTCATCTATGTTCAGAGTCAGATGGGACAATGAAGCTCCCCGGATTACCATTGAACGACTAGACGAACCAGCATATTGTTATGAACTTAACGCTGATGAAGTAGAAGAGAAGCCTTGGTTCCACGAGATAAAAAGATATTTAGAAGCTCAGGAATACCCTGAAGGGACATCCATCAATGACAGGAAATTTCTGAGGAAGTTCTCCGCTAAATTCTTTTTGAGTAATGGAATATTGTACAAACGTAACCATGATTCGACTTTGCTTCGCTGTGTGGATAGAAAGGAATCAGAGAAGATTATGGAAGACATGCACGACGGTATCTTTGGGACTCATTCTAGTGGACATACAATGGCCAAGAAGATTCTGAGGTCAGGGTATTATTGGTCTACCATGGAAACTGATTGCCACTATCACTCCAGAACTTGTCATAAGTGCCAGATCTATGCGGATAAAGTACATGTGCCTCCTGCTCCATTAAACGTGTTGACCGCGCCGTGGCCCTTTGCAATGTGGGGCATTGATATGATTGGCGAGATTAAACCTACCGCCTCTAATGGACATCGTTTCATCCTTGTTGCTATTGATTACTTCACAAAGTGGGTGGAGGCAGCCTCATTTGCTTCTGTTACTAAGAATGTGGTGGCACGATTCATCAAGAACAGCCTCATCTGCCGATACGGCGTCCCTGAGAGAATTATCACTGACAATGGCACTAATTTGAACAACAAGATGATTACTGAACTCTGCACGCAGTTCAAAATAAAACACCATAACTCTTCTCCGTACCGGCCAAAGATGAACGGCGCTGTAGAAGCGGCTAATAAGAATATTAAGAAGATTATACAAAAGATGACGGTAACATACAAAGACTGGCATGAGATGTTACCATTTGCTCTTCATGGTTATCGTACTTCCGTGCGAACTTCGACAGGGGCAACTCCTTTCTCTTTAGTCTACGGAATGGAAGCCGTTTTACCAGTGGAAGTTCAGATTCCCTCTCTAAGGATCATGAAAGAGGCGGGCTTAGACGAGGACGAATGGATTCAGACTCGACTCGATCAGATAAATTTGATGGATGAGAAGAGACTTGCGGCTGTATGTCACGGGCAGATATATCAGAAGCGCATGACCAGGGCATTCAACAAAAAGGTCAAGAGACAAGTGTATCAAATTGGCGACTTGGTAATCAAACGCATCATCCTACCACAAACTGACCCCAGAGGCAAATGGACTCCCACATACGAAGGGCCATTTGTAGTTAAGAAGGTATTCTCAGGTGGAGCCATGATACTCGCTACAATGGATGGTGAAGACTTCCCGCATCCCGTGAACACGGACATAGTTAAAAAATACTACGCATGAAAGAGACCCGCTAGATCGACGTATCTAGGCAAAAGTAAGGGCATCCCGGCGAACCAAAAGGGTTCGGGCAAAAATTAGGGATATATATAAAAAAATGTACACCCGGCAAGTCGAAAACCTGAAAAGGCGGCTTGGGCAAAAAAGGGTATCCTGGTGGACTGAAAACCTGAAAAGGCGGTCCAGGCAAAAATTAGGGATTAAAGCGTATGACTATGTCCCGTTCTCAGTCAACTTTCATCCAAGTTCGAGGGACTGACCAAGCCAATCACTTCTATCCGACAGCAAGGGATGAGATGCTCGAAGACATAATGACAGTAGTAGGCTTAAAATCAATAGGACTTCTTCCACATAGCTTTCTCTTTGTTTTCGACAATTTCCTCTTACTAGGATTTCTGTCTCCTTGTACACAAATTGCCTGTTTATAGGCCTCCTTTCAAAATCAATACAACCCTCTTTCAAAAAAAGATGCTTTTGTTTTTACTTTTCTGTTTTGGTTGCGTAAATGTCCATTGATTTAATTTGAATTAATATGTGCATTTGAATATGACTGATGTTTACCAAAAATACATGCGTAGAATAGCAATAGCAATTACTACCCGACTTCAGGATCGAGGAGAAGGTCTAACCATGCTTCCAATGAATCCGCTACCAATTCTATTCCCCCAGCAAGTCTGTTATTCCTCAGAAGAAATTAGCAGTATTCCCCGGCACAGCCAGTTACTCCCCAACAGAGGTCGGCATCATCAGACAGATTGATCATCTCATCCATCCTCAGCCAAGATCTGTGGAATATTTCTACCATCAGACAGAATCAAGAACCCCCTGCCGAGAAAGGGTCATCGTTACAAATATCTTCAATCAGTAGATGAGGATTTATTTTCCCCAGTAGAGTCCCCAAGCAGAACTTCTCATACGCATAACTCGTTCATTACATCCTTTCACAGCATACGCATGCATACAACATTCACATTTATTTTAGCATAACACGAAACATCTCATGCATCATGACATAGCATGAAGCTAACTTTTTCTTCGCAGGTTAATTATCCTCCTGATATAGTCAAAATAAAAGGTTCATTCAGACAGACACCTTTATCAATCACATTCAAGATTCAGATACATATTTCAAATACAGTTCATGGGAACATTCATTCTGACAACACTTCGATATCCTCCTAACGATGGCATCTTTAAGCCCATCCCAGACATTTATTGCAAGTACAACATATACAGGTTATCAGATACAGCCTAACGTACGGTTCATTCTGATTCAGCCCAACATATGACTTCTTCAGCAACTCCAATGCGGTCTAACGTACGACCCATTTGGACCTTCAAATCCTCAGATGCTGCCTAGCGTACGGTACATTCAGGGGTGTAGTCTAGCGTACGACTACTTTCTTCTTCGGATACAGCCTAACGTACGGCTCATTCTGCAACTCGGATACGATCTAACGTACGATCCATCCTGAACTTCAACAACCCCAACGCGGTCTAACGTACGACCCGTTTGGATCTTACAACCCTCAGATGCTACCTAACGTATGGTACATTTCTGAAGTGTAGTCTGGCGTACGACTACCGCTTTCACCATCAGATGCGGCCTAACAGACGACTCATTCTGCGACGGTCTAACGTACGACCCGTTCGGATGTCCATCCCCTCAGATGCTACCTAACATACGATACATTTCTGAAGTGTAGTCTAACGTACGACTACCCCTTTCGTCATCAGATTCAGCCTAACGTACGGCTCATTCTGCAACTCAGATACGATCTAGCGTATGGTCCATTCTGATCCTTTATCCCCAACAGCATATGACACACTCCGACTCCCCAGCGAAGTCGGCAGCCTAATGGATGACTCATTATTCGGTCTAATGTACGACCCAGTGTGGCACCCATGTCTTCAAATTGGCCTAATGTACGGCTCGATCTGAAGCTTTCGTCATCAAACCTCCCGGATGGCATCTTTAAGCCCATCTCCATCAAGACCAACTGTCGATTCTCAAGTGCAAATTTTTGGGGCATTCTAGTGTTCAATAATCTTCCACCTCCAGACCACGAATGACATACACGCCATCCTAACTCTCTCGGTTCAAGAATATTGAACAGGGGCAGCTGTCATACCCCAAAAATTACCCATCATTTTTCCTAAAAAAAAAAAAAAAAAAAAAAAAAAAAAAAAAAAAAAAAAACGAAAAAAAAAAAAAAAATTTAATTAATTAATTAAATAATTAAAATAAATATATAAATAAAATATAACAAATTATTTTGGACTTGGGTCTCCCTCATTCCAAGCCCATTACCCACGAAATTAGTCTATAAATACTGAAGTTTCAGTAGGGGAGTTAGACTTGGAGTTACACTGGGAGATTCACTGGAGAAAGAAGGAAGAGAAGCAAAACACTCTGAGGTTTCCTTGGAACAAAACCTTGAGGAAAAAGAAAGAGAGAGAACAGAGAAGGACGGATAGAAACTTTGGCATAGGAACCCTGCCTACCCGGAGAATTCAGAGTAAAGAAACCCTGAAGGCAGCCCATCTGCACCGAAGCCATCGCCGTCCAATTCCCGCTGCCTAACTTATTCCGATACTACAAGTGGTCAATCCCTTCAACCTTGAATTGGCAAACAGGTTTTGCGTATCTCTATTGTTTATACTTTCAATTGGCCATATCTACATATATAATGCATCATGATTAAATGTTGATATATAATTTGCTTTCGTATGGGAATTTAAATATGCCTGAATACCCTGAATGTTTGACCATGTTATTCCTGTGATAAAATGCCATAAAATTCAAAGTTCCTAACATGGGGCTGTTTTCAAATTCAAAATCCGTGGCCTTCGCTAGGCGAGGCAGAGGCGAACGAGACAGTAGCTGACTTTTCTATTCTGTTTTTTTTATGTTTTATCATAGCCATGCATTATTCATCCTATCCTATTTATTGTTGTGATATTTCTCCGGTGTAATCTTCGATTGCACCCTGATTTGGTGTTCTGACATGTTTCTTTTTTTTGAGTTTCGTAAAGGTTCACATATCCCAGGAAAAGGTTATTGGCCAGGTATTCCACTTTATTTGTGGGATACCCTTGTGGAGTTTCACCCTAAATTAATTTTTTTAATGTATTAATTTCTAATGTATTAATTTTTTAATATATTATTTTTAATAATTTTAATGTGGAGTTTCATCCTAATTATATAATTAATTGTAAAACTTTGCCTTTGAATAAGTGATCTTGGACCTCTCTTTGTTGCCTTACGATTACGATATTACGGTCATGTCCCGCGAACGTGGGGATACCCTTAGCAAAGACCCTTCGGTTAAATCATCATAAAATAAATTATAGTCCCTCGGATGTTGCCTTTGAATATACAACTTTGTCCCTCGATGACCCTCCGATGTTGCCTACGGTTAAATGATGATAGTCCCTTCGAATGCTAAGGTATCCTCATAACTGTTGCCTTCAATGACCAATCGATGACCCTACGATGACCCTTTTACATCCAAAGGATAAAACTACTTATTTCTCAATAATAAGGACAGTTTTACCCTCATAAGGATAGGAAATGCCCGTAAAGACCTTGGGTCGGTATAACTCTTAATTGCTGGCTCACAACTTAAAACATTTTTTTTTGCACCTCACACCTTTCAAAATGCCTTTAGAAAATCACCACTTGGTATACATTCATACTAGAATCATTACCGAGTTATATTTTTCTAAACAATTTTCAAAACTAAAACGGGATAACCACTTTGTATACATTCATACAAGAATCATTACAAAGTTAAATTCTCTTTTCAAAACAATTTTCCAAACAATTCACAAACACTTTTTTAGACAAAAATAATATAAGTGATCGAGCAATTAAGAGCCCATGGATAACCATGGATACAAAGGGTGCTAACACCTTCCCTTTGTATAATGTACCTCCCGAACCCAAAATCTAAATTAAGGTCTTTCCTGTTCTTTTCCAACTTTCCTTATTGGATAAAAGAAAAGTCGGTGGCGACTCTTGCTAACCGCGACATTGCGATTAAAACCACAAAAAGTCCAGTTCACCGTATGACAAGGAGTATCCTGAAAATGAAACGATTACGGATAAGAAGACGTTGAGAAAGTTGTCAGCTAAATTCTTTTTTAATGGAGATGTGTTGTACAAGCGGAATTATGACTCTATGCTGCTCAGATGCGTGGATAGACATGAAGCAGACAGAATTATCAAAGAAGTTCATGAGGGATCATTCGGAACTCACTCCAGCGGTCATACCCTGGAGAAAAAGATTTTGAGAGCAGGTTACTATTGGATGATCATGGAGACCGACTGTTGCCTTCATGCTAAAGCCTATCATAAGTGCCAAATTTATGGAGACAAAGTGTATGTTCCTCCCGTGCCATTGAACGTCATGACTTATCCTTGGCCCTTCTTAATGTGGGACATCGATATGATCGGAAGAATCGAGCCTACCGCTTCTAATGGCCATCGCTTCATCCTGGTAGCAATAAATTACTTCACCAATTGGGTTGAAGTTGCTTCCTATGCGAATGTGACCAAGCAGGTTGTTGCCCGCTTCATCAAGCAGAACATCATTTGTTGTTACTGAATCCCAAAAAAGATCATTATTGATAATGGATCTAACTTGAACAACAAGATGATGACTGAATTATGCCAGAACTTCAAGATCAAGCATCATAATTCTTCTCCCTACCGTCCGAAGATGAACAGAGCAGTCGAAGCAGCTAATAAGAACATTAAAAAGACTACGCAGAAAATGGTTATGACTTATAAGGATTGGCATGAAATGCTTCTTTTTGTGTTGCATGGCTATCGTACTTCAGTAGGCACTTCGAATGGGGCAACCCCCTTCTCTTTAGTTTATGGCATGGAGGCAGTATTTCCTTTAGAGGTTGAGTTTCCCTCTATTTTCCTGTCGACAAATGTCGATCTTGATGAAACCAAATGGGTACATAACCGACTGGATCAATTGAACCTGATTGAAGAGAAGACGATGATTGCTATATGTCACGGGCAGTTATACCAGAAGCGGATGAAGACGACATTCGACCAGAAGGTTCGTCCTCAGAGCTATCGAGTGGGTGTCCTTATTCTGAAAAGAGTTATTCTACCTCAGTCAAATCCCATGGGCAAGCGGACTCCGAATTACGAAGGACCATTCGTTGTCAAAAAGGTTTTCTCTAGAGGAGCCATGATGCTAGCCACTATGGATGGATAAGATTTTCCACTCCCTATTAACACAGACATAATCAAAAAATACTTCGCATAAAAGAGACCCGCTAAGTCAACGACTTAGGCAAAAATGGGCATCCCGATGGGCAAAAAAAAGAAGAATAAAGGCTCGGGCAAAAATTAGGGATGAAAAAAAGAAGAAATGAAAAGAATTATACACCCGCTAAGTTGAAAACCTGAAAAGGTAATTTAGGCAAGAAAAGAGTATCCTGGTGGATCGAAAACCCGAAAAGGAGATCCAGGCAAAAGTTAGGGATTAAAAGTGAACGACTATGTCTTGCGTTGGATCTCCGATTTCACTTTAGACATGATTTTGAAGGCAAAGAATCGATGCAATAATTTTCTTCAGAAAGCAACGGGATGAGAGTGTTGAGAACATAAGAGCCATAGCTGAACTAGAACTTGATGGATGTCCGTTCACCGTTGCCATTTTGTAAATACTAGTTTGTTTTACTTTTGGCAATCACCTCTTTCTAGGGGTTGCTTCCTATTGTGATTGCCCATTTGTAGCGGGGTATTCGTTACCATTAGAGATATTGACTAAATCCAAGGTAAATCATACAAGTCGAGTCGCCACTGCACTTCTATTTATCCAAAGGAATGGTTAGAAAGCGAACAAAAACCTAAAAGTTTTATCAAATCAAAAACTAGTAAAAGAGAATCAGAGATCTGGGTAAGGGGGTTGGTTATGCAATGGGAAGGTGTTTGGCACCCAAAACATCCTAGGTACTCCTAAGGAGCCCTTTTCATACTTGTGGTAAGGTTGTTGTTTTGTGAAAATTTGTTTGTGCAAACATGATTGAAGAGATGAGAAGAGAATATACAAGTTATTTACATTTTTTGTGTTTGGATGGATAAACCCATTGCCTACGTACCATCTTAAAAAGATTAGGATCAAAACCTCGTAGTTCGGGGTAAAAATCTCAAA
Source organism: Lathyrus oleraceus (assembly GCF_024323335.1). NCBI lineage: Eukaryota > Viridiplantae > Streptophyta > Magnoliopsida > Fabales > Fabaceae > Lathyrus > Lathyrus oleraceus. Next base: position 351,922,477 of record NC_066582.1, on the reverse strand, counting down.
ACAAGTTGGTGAATTGATTAGTCCAAAAGCCTTAAGGTCTTTTGTTATCAAAGGGAGAAAACTCAACCTAAAACCACAAATCCACCATGTGAGGATAGCTTCAACATGCTAGTGAGGGGTTAACCCTATAATAAGCATGGAAGACTCATTGTCCATCACTAAGGATATAGGTGAGTATTACATCTACCACAAAGATAACTCAAACCTAATAACTAAAGGTTATGAAAAAGTTTTGATTAGAAAGTGGCCATTGAAACCACAAAAACACATTTGAATGGGTTATATTTACCAGTTAGAAGTATATACAAAATGGTCAAAGTGGACTTAAAGATTCAATTCAAAATAAGTGTTATGAAAAGAAAAGTTTGAAAATCAAAAGCATAAGGCTTAGGTTTCTAATGTTGAAAACAAGTGTTAGATGTTTGCACAAAAGTTTTGGCTTGGGTTAGAGTGGAGAGAAGAAGAAGAAGGGCTAAAGTCCTAAGCAATGCAAAAAGGTGAGGGAAAAGAAACAAAACCACAATGGAGTTCCTTTCTTGAGATCATATTGATGATCCAAGTAGCTCTTATCTTTTGGAATAAGCAATCACACAAAGCATAAACTCAAGCAATCAACAATCAAATGAACTCTTGGAAAGACTCCTCAATGTATCTTGGATCTCTCTCTCCTGGAAGCTCATGGCAATGGTTCCTGAATTAAGCTCAAGTTGGGACTCCTAGCACAAGAAAACACACATCAAAAGGTTCTATAACACAATCAAAGAATGGACAAGAGGGAGTTTAGAATATGATCCTTTCAATGTTCATCTTCAGACTTAAGCATTCTAAAGGCCCAATGCCTAGTTGCTCTTTTAATTTTTATAGCACTCTAAAGGCCCAATTCCTAGTTGCTCTTTGACTCCAAATTTGCATAGGGAAGGTCCTAAAGTCTAAGTCCATTTTGTCCAATTCTTTGCATTTGGTTCACAATAATCAAACAAAACACAAGCACAATAGTATATACACAATTATGTGCTCAAGTGAGCAAAAGGCAAATGGAATTAACATAAACATGTGCTCAAGTGAGCAAAGGAAAAAGCAAATGAATAATATGTACAAAAATAGTAAATTGCATAAATATTAAAGAGCAAAAAGTAAATGTTAATGGTTAATGATTAGTGTTAGTAGTTAGTGTGCCATAAGGCAAATTTAGCGCTATGTTAAGCAATCGTAATTGGACTTATGTAGAAGTCACAACTATTTGAGGCCGGTCAATAATAATGTAGGCAACAACATAAGTTAGAAGTCTTGATTAGTGAACCAAGTTCCAACAACTTGCCATGCCAAAAAGAAAATGAGAATTGATCTTGTATTGGTTTAAGCCTTTTGCATGATTTAGGAAACAACCTATCCTTAATGCAAAGCCACGCACTTGATCAATTGATCAAGATGAATTAGATTTGAATCAAGGAAGATTAAGTCTCCCTAATCAATGCTAACTTATCAACCTTCAACTCATTGATCAAAAAGAAAAAGAAGAAGAAGAAGAGAGATGAATAATGGAAAAAGAAATGGAAAGAATAAAGTGCATAAGGTGAAATAAAATGTACCAATCCATGTGTATTGACCAAATGATATTTGAAAGTCAAAGTCAAGCAATGAGAAATCAGAAATGAGATGAAGATTGGAGGTCAAACAATAAGCAAAATATTTTTGGCATTTTTCTAATATTAAAGTAAACTTGAATTAAAATAAAAGAAAGGTCAAACTTCAAAATCACTTCAAACCAACCTTGAAAGGTCCATGTGATTTATCCCAAGTTTAATAAGGTCAAACAAAGTTTGACAAAAAATTTCAGCATTTTTAAAAGTCAGAAACTATTTTTTATCAATTATAAATGAATAAAAATAACCTAATTGAACTAAAATCTCAAATAAATCTCAAATCAATTAAAAAATTGATGAGAATATTTTTCATAGATTCATCATCATTCAAATAGGTTAGCAAAATATTTATGTATTTTTTGAATATCAAAAGCTATTTAAAATGAATTAAAAACAACCAGAAAAGAGAAAATTCACCAAAAATATCAAATGATGAAATAAAAAATATTAAAAATCAAAATTAGAAACTAGAAATTATTTGGAGAAGAATGCAATTGGTCCCATAATTTTTGGATTTAAAATGAAGAAGATATGAATTTTTGAAAATAATGGAAATAAAAGAAATAAAATTAGAAAATAAGCAATTCAAAAAAACGAGGAGCGTTAGATCTGAGCTCATTAATTGAGCTGGCAGATCATACGCTATAGAAGCGCGCTTTCACCATAGGTCCAAGTCAATGCGCTACACATGGCATTATTAAAAGTCAAAAGATCCAAGGGCTGGGATATAAACTGGAGATCAGATCCAATGGTCCACAACGCATCTGGCAAAGGGACGGCCATCGGAGCCACCTTCTTCTCTGGTGAGCATGAAGATTCCGGTGACATTTGCAGGTTTCAAAAGCTTAACCAAAATACACGATCCATACATCGCTGGAAAGCTGGGATGATGTACATCATCCCTGTACCACTCAATTCCACTCTAGATCTCTACATTGAGAGAAATCAGAGATGGAAATTCTGTGATGTTCAAGTGAACTTCATGGATTTCAATAATTGAGCATACAAAACAATTGCCTCTATGAAGAGGACTTCAGCCAACACAAAATCCAAGCAAATAGATCAATAATTGGTGAGATTCGAAGAAAAAACCAGTTGAAGAACAACCTTGAATTCTGGAGATTTGAGCTTGCTTCCTTGCTTCCTTTGGCAAAATAGAAGATCAATGGAGTATGAGAGAGAGGTCTAGGAGCTTTAGATCCAAAGATTCAACCAGATGTAGTTGAATTTTAGATCTGAAAAAAAAATGAAGAGAAGTGAAATAGCTCATTTGGTGAGAGGTTAGGTTTTCAGTTCTGCAGCATTTCAGGTTGATTCATGGATGAAATTTGAATGGAATGGAGCTCTTAATTATAGATGGAAAGGCAAGGCAAGTGTGATTCAATCCGTGTGCATGGAATTGGATATTCATTGCATGGGCTTGCATGATCATGCAAAAGGCCCAAATTCAATGCCAAATGCAATCTGAAATGAATGTGAGATGATTTGGACGCGTAGTTTGGAGTGAAATGGCTTGTGCATGGAGTTTTGATGTGTTATGCATAATTGAACCAAAAACTTCCCCTCTTCGAAAATGCCATTTGCCAAATCCAAACATGAGCATGTGAGTAATGGTTGGAAAGGTTTTGATGTGAGGAACAATTGTTATGTTGGGCAAAAGTCCATTTGAAGTGTGGAAATTGGTGAATTTTGAGTTTAAAGTGCAAGGTGCAAAACATGTAAAGGCAAAGTTTCTAAATTTGGCCAATGTTCAAGCCCTTCTGTTTTAATGATGCAAGCCTCAAATGAAAAAACCTCCAACATAAACGTTGTATATCTTTTAAAGACAATCAAAATGGACTTAAATGTTGCATCATTTAGATTTTTTATGAAAGAGTTATAGGCACTTGAAGTTGGACTTTTTTGCCTTTCAATGCATTTGGTCCAAAAGGACCTATAATGTCTTGCATTATCACATGTATTTCCTTTGAGATTTTGAAATTGTGTTCAACATAAACTTTGAAGTAGATATCTTAAGCTTTCCAATGCATTTGATCCCATCTCAAAATTATAAAACATGAATGAGTTATGTCCTTGGGAAGTTGACCCAAAATTAGGGATTCAGTCAAAATGACCTATAATGTATTGGAATGGGAGGTGACCTTCCAAGCTTCAAATCAATTTTTGATGAAGACGAAAATTGTTCATATTGTCCTTAAGAACATGTTTTCTTTTGGGATCATCTGCATTTGACCAACACATAAAACGTTAGGTCTCAGTGCATTTCAAAATAGTTAGATGAATTTGACTGATCAACTTCTCAAGTCCATGACTCATATCTTGATGAATTGATGATTGAGGACACTCAAATAAGTTCAAATATGCATGAAATGATGAATTAAAGAACTTCCCTTGATTTCATTTGATCATGGGCTGAGGTTGCTTCAAGAGTAAGGCAAAATGGTGCACAGATGAATTAGGGTTTCTTTGGGGAACAAACCTCAAACCCTTTGACTTGATTTGATCAAAATGATGAATTGAGATGCTAGGGAGGCATATTTTATGGATGATATCTTTGGGAACCATTACCATGCTTGTTATCATCTTCACTTGGCCATATCTTTGTACCAATGATCTCCTTGAAGCATTTGACCTTGTGATTGCTCAAGCTACAAACAAAAGATGTTAGTGACATATTTTTGTGCTTTTGGTTAGTGAACAAAATAAGGAAAGCAATGAGATACAAATCAAGCATGCTTGGTGATCTCAAACCACTCACAAGAGGTCCCACCCAAAGGCAAAGGGAACCAAGATGCTTATGATCCTTGAGGCAATGCAAATGCAATGTTATGATGCCATGAGGGATCTTAGGGAAAAAATTAGGGTCTTAAACCATTCACGGGCCAATTTTCAGTCAATAAAATATTATTCAGTCAAAATCTCGTTGTTTTATTTTTATCTGTTTTGTTTGCCGAAGACGTCAAAATATTTGATAAGCATTGCATTTGAAAATTTAAGGTCTTGCATAACATGATATATAAAACATGTGAGATTACCTGTGATTCTAGGTAACCTGGTTGGTAGCCGGAGTAATCCATATCATACCCAGGGCATTGTTTGCTTGTTTGTGTTGTAGGAATGACGTTCTGTAGCAGTTGTTTGCTTAAAGCACGGGATGATGAGATGGTAGCCAAGGTGTTGTTGTCATCTTATCCCTGCAAGTCGCATTTATGAGATCTCTCCTCAAGTCGAGAGGACCCAATTTCCCAGTATTTTTCTTGCCTCTAGCGTATCCGTGTGTTAGATTATGGTTGTTCCCTAGCAGGTGTCTACCTGAGGATGTTCCCCAAGCAGAGAGTGTGATGAAGAAGGTTAATCGATGAATGTCCCCAGGAGAGTCTTTCCAGTAGGTGTCGTCTACCTAAAGATATTTCCCCAGACAAAGTTTGTTTGATGTTGCCAGCTCCCCAACAGTTGGTTTGGGAGGTTGCATGCCAAAACTCTTATTCCATGCGGATGTTATCTCCAGCAGATTGAAATTCCCTCATGTTCCCTAGTTGAGCGATGTTCGAGGAGTTGTTTGTTCCCCATTGGAGATTCTTCGTCCCCATACGAGCGTTGTCTGAAGTTTCCGCGCTCCCTAATAGGGTTGTATACGTAAAGGTTGTTATATCTCCAGCAGATTGAGATTCCCTCGAGTCCCCCAGTGAGTATCGGTGAAGTACTTGTGAGATGATGTTGTTATCCCCGCAAGAGCGCCAGGCCAAAATTCTTGTTCTCCAGAAGTTGATGATGGATCCTTATCCTCGACAGGGTTAACATTTCTAGCAGGAAGTCGACTGTTTTCCTTTCCCCAGCGGAGTGACGCCTCTCGCCAGAAGGTTGACTGTTTCTTTATCTCCTGCAGATTATGCGCCTGGTGGTTTCTCCCACAAAGCTTCGGATGTTGCAAGGATTTCCCCGCATGACGTTTCCTTGTATCTCATTTATTTCCCAGCAAATTCATGCATCATTACATTTGCATCCTCTAAATGTGTAATTTCCATTAACCTTGGAATGTTACGCCATAAGAAAAAGTCAAACATGTTGTAAGACCCCAATTTTGACCCTAAGATCCCTCGTGCAATCTCATCATATGGATTAGCCTTGGGATCATACCTTGGCATTCTCCTTATCCCTCTTTCATTAGGTTTGTTTTAGGAGAGATCACCAAGCACCATGTGATTGCATCATACTTGTATATTATCATTTTACTAACCAAAATACCAAAAATATGTCTTTTCATTTGCCTAACTCTTTTGTAGGTAAGGCATGATCACCATTGATCTATCAAATTCACATCTAGGGTTTAAGACCCTCATTTCTAAGAGCATAACCAAGGAGTGATCCACAATGGCTCTAAGCATCAAATATGAATCCCAATGATCTCTACATGTTATTTTGGTCAAGCATTCTTCAAGAGTTTAGAGTTGATTTGTCTTGGAAACCCTAGTTCATCTAGGTATCTTGAGTAACTTTTTCAACAAGCTTCTTCACCAATTGATCACACTTCTCAAGGGGAACTTAAAATTTCATAATCTTATGCATATATGAGCTACCATGAGCCTAAAAAGTTAAAAGAATTGCAAGTTGTCAATTTGGTTGATGGTGGTTGGCCAGATGGATTCATCTGATCAAAACTGGGTCTCCCTAAACCCTATCTCCTACAATTTTCATCATATGGAAATGATTCTAAGAGCAACATTACTCTAAACTACATTCAAAATAACATTCATGTTGAGGTCTAGAGCTGATTTTGCTTGGAAAGTCATCTTCTATGTTGAAACATTATAGGTCATTTTGTCTAAACCCTTATTTGAAAGTCAACTTCACAAGGCCATAACTTGCTCATTTTTTATAATATGAAAGATTTCCAAGTTTCAAAATCAAATTCAAGATGTCTACTCCAACTCTGATTTTTGGAGTGATAGCTAAATCAACTTTTATGAGCATGTGATATGAGGATACATTATAGGTCATTTTGGACCAATGCCATTGAACAAGTGATTTTCCTCAACTTCAAAAATGCATAACTCACTCATCCTAAATCCAAATGATGTCAACTTTGTGACCATTTTGAAGTTTTTTGAAAGATATACAACTTTGATGAAGACACGTTTCTCATTTGGAGCTCACATAAAAAGTTAGGCAAGGTGGAATAATTGAATATGTGACTTGACACTTAGAAAATATTTTGACATGTTGAAATTTCCAAACTTCCACCTCAAAATTCACCATGATACAAGTTCCAAATGGAAATGTTTTCAACATAAGTGTTGTTCCTATTTATCTAAGCTTTCCAAAGAGTCCTAATTCACTCATTTTGGACAAAGTTTGATGGGTCTTCACATGGCTTAAACAGGCTTGTATTAGTTGGCAAGATTCATGCTTCAAATGTTCAAATAACTTCTCCTTTCCATCCAAGCTTCATGTAGACCTCATTTCAGTTGATTGTGGACCTAATTGGATTGCTTCATGGGCCTGCACACGCCATACAAGCATGTGCATTTCATTGCCAATTTTGGAGAATTTTTCAAGTGTGGAAATAACACTTCTCATTTCTATAAATAGAGGTCCAATGCCTCACTGTTTGGAGATTCAAAAACTCCAGGATCCAAAGCTTTGTATTACTCTTAACCTACTTCAACAAGCTCCATAAGCAAGATCAAGCACGAATTGAAGACAGAGAGATCCATTTCTGCAACACATTGAAGGTATTTTTCCAGATTTTTCTTCTCTTCGATTCTCTCTCAATTCTCATCAATTCTCTTGGATCCTTGGTTGTCTGAAGTCCTACCAATGTAGGCAAGAAGATTGAGTTGCTTTGAGGTCAAATCGAAGCAACTCAATTGACACACCTCAAAATTCAACTCCACATATCTCTCTATATATTTGGAGTTAGTTAAAATTGAGGTGATATTCGTGATCTATGCTATTTTTTCTTTAAGATCATGTCCTCTTTTCTCATTTATGATATGGTGATGATTGAACCAGTCCGGCCAGGGTCATCGGAGAAGATGACTGGCCTTTGGCTCCAGCGAAGCGCTCGAAGTGTTCAGAGCCATTAGACGAGTTCAAAATGTTTTAATCAGGAGCGTACATTGTGATTACCCAGCGTGTGATCAGTTGACTCAAGCGCATCGTGGAACGCGCGATCTCAACCACTTGATCTGCCACCTCCATTAATGAGGGAGGTCAAGTGGTCCACGTTTTCTAATTCTCTGATTTTTATTTTTATTTCATTAATTTTCATTAATTCATATTAATTTTAATATTGATCCAAAAAATTTGAGAGTTTTTTTTTAATAAAATCCTCTTTCATTTTCTAAATTAAAATTATTTTTTGGATCATTATTAATATTTTTCATGATTTAATTGATTTTGTGATTATTTTTAATTGTTTAAAAATATTTTTAAGTTTCCAAAAATTCTGAAATTTTTCCTCCAAGGTCCTTTGACCATGTTTGACCTATGATAAATCTCATGCCCATTTCTTTGGTGTTTTGATCAGGTTTTAGGAAATTGACCGACCATATTTAATTTAATGCATTATTTTTAATATTTTTAATTGTTTAAATGCCAAATTAATTGTGTTGAGCCATTTTAATTTCCTTTGCAAGTTTGACTTGTGTTGTTGGGCCTTGGTCAAGGTTGATTTGACTTTGCTAGGTTAAGATCATTGGATTTAGGGGATTGATGGAATGTACATTCCATCTCCCAAAATGAATGAATGATCTTGACTTGGTAAAAGTCCTCCTTTGTCCAATTTGAGTTTGATCCATTTCCCCTCCCTTTTCATCTCATTCCCCTTCTTTATGCATTTATGTCATAGACCTATGATATCTCTCTATCCTAAGGCTAGTTGATTGCAAAATCAACATAAGTATGGATGAGATTAGGTCCCCCCACTTTGCATATTCTTTTTGTGTGTGGTATGTTTCATGAGCATAGTTCATCATACTATGTCTCTAACATGCATTAACACCAAAATTCTATTGCCCGACCTCAAATAGTTGTGACTTCTACATAAGTCCAATTACGATTACTTAACATAGTGCTAAATTTTGACATAAAAGGCATAGCATTCTAGTTAGTGAGATTATAAGTCTCCCATCTTTCATGGTATTATGTGGAAACTTGGCCTTTTTTCCTTCCTTTGGAAGATGTCTTGGTTCAAGGATCCATGCTTGTGATAAGTGGGTTGAGTGTTCTCCAAAGAATGACTTAAACAAAAGAAAAGAAAAAGCAATACTAACTTCTAACTCATTAACAACTAACATTTAATTTCAAGTCATTTACTTTTAATGCAATTGAATTTTTTAGCTTTACTCATTTGCCATTATTCATACCATTCTAATTGTTTATGTTAATGTCATTTTCACTTTGTCCATTTGAACCATATTTTTGTGATATTTTGTTTGGGTATATTGTGTTTGTTTGTGTGGTCTTTGACCATTAATGTACATAATAAGAACAAAAACCCTAAAAAATATCTTGTGTGGACTGTTGGTTTAATCTGAGACAATTGGACTTAGAATTTAGGCAACATTCCATATGCAAAGGACTTGGCCAATGCCAACTTTCATGAAACCAAGTACTTGTAATTTGAAACTTCATCTGATACATCATTGAAGATCCCTTTGAGTTCATCTGCAACATGATCATTATGAAGCTGTTATTTTGAACCTGTGATTTATGCATTGTGGAATTCATCTACTACCTGGGAAAATCTGAAGAAGAACATGGAGTTGTTAAGATTGGATGTGACTATCTTTATTTGATGCCTTTCTTTTCAAGTTCCTATTTTATGCACTGTTTGTTTCTTGATTCTAAAGTACAAGGGAAATTTGGGTTTCTATATGACATTCTTGTTTATTGGATTGTAGCCTATTGGTCAGATCTTTTCAACCCTCAACTTTTAATTTTATGCTTAGAATTAGTCTCTTCATCTCCTCCCCACTTCTTTAATTTCAAAATCTCTCCCTACTTTTAAAAACTTCTTTGTTTGTGCTTATTTTCTTTTAAAAAAAACTTTGACCGTATTGCAAATTAAAAACTTTGGCCTTATGTCATTGCATTTTCAAACTTTTTATTAATCAAACTTGTAAATAAACTTAACTATACATGACTTAAAATTTCAAAATCCAAAAAGAACTAACTCATTCAAACCATTTTTTAGGCCTTGTGCCTTCCAAACTTAAATTTATGTTAAAAATAATGCATCCACTTTGAAATTGATACCACGAACTATGAGGTTTTGGTCCCTCATTTTCATGTTGGTATGTAGGCACAAGTTCGAAGGTCTTGTCAAACACAAAAATATAATTAATGAATTCTTTTCTCATCCCCCCATTCTATTTGTTTGCAACGTCATTTATACAAAAACACATATGCACACAAGAAAGGGCTCCCTAGGAGTACCTAGGACACTTTGGGTGCTAACACCTTCCCTCTATGTAACCAACCCCCTTACCTATAATCTCTGGCATTTTATTAGTTTTGATTTGTGAACTTCTTATTTTTGGGTTTCGTTCGTACTTTTCCCTCTTCCCTTGGAAACAATAAAAGCGCGGTGGCGACTCTTGTTTATTTGATGTCTAGCTTATCCATAGCTTGATGATCATGAATTTACCGCTACAGAAATTAAGTGGCGACTCTGCTGGGGAGTAGTCTCTAGTGGGTTTAGCCTACTTTTTTATATGTATATAATTGTTATTTAATGTATGTATATTTGTTGGTATGATATAATCTGCTTGTTGTGCTTGGTGATCTTTGACTGGTAAGATAACTTCTAACCCGAACTTGAGTGCAATTAAGATAGGAGGATGGTATAGTCATGTTTGACTTTTGTGGAGTAGTCCTTAACAAGTTGGCTTGAGACCCATCTACTCAGTGGAGACCCTTTTGGATTTGGGAATGTCACACAAGTATTTGTGGTTAGGCATTAGTATCTCTAATTTTGGGTCCGAGAAGCTGAGGACCGTAGTAAATTTAACCCCTCTTGGCCTATTTAGGACGTAGTGCGGAGACTATTCAAGTGTAGACTTGATAACAGTTGTTACGCAATACTACACTCAGATGAGTTTCTCTTGAGAATATTATGGGTTGATGAGTCAGTCATCCTAACCTATAATATCTGATAGATGGAATTAAGACTCTGGGAACTTTTTAGAACATGATCTACATGTTTTTATCCTTAGTTCACTCCTTTGGGATGGTTCTTACCCAGACTCCATGCTCGTGACTTACAACAAACCCTTGATTCTTGGTTGATCCAATCAAGTCTTGTCAATATCAATGGAACTTGGGTGTTGATAAGGTGTAAACCATAATCCACCAAAATGGATGATTGATCTTGACAATGACTTGATTCATTGTTGCATTCATGCATTCATGTGCATCATAACATTCATCACACGAAAATTTCAATGAACTGAGGTGTTATTTGCAAATATTTTCAAACCATGGATTGTAGACGAAGGAACACTAAGAAGTACAGTTTCAGATGTCCCGACTTGAAAGAGTTAAGGAAGCTAGCATCTTTTGTATTAGATCCCTAGGACTTCAAACAACGTCATGGGAAGCTTCTGTCTATCTTGTCTGCTGATGTGGTTCAAGGACTTTTGAGTGTATTAGTGCAATTCTATAACTCTCCACCATTGCTTCACTTTTCTGGATTATCAGCTTGTGCCTATGTTGGAGGAGTATGCCCATCTTTTGGGAATACCTGTTTTTAGTAAAGTTCCTTTTAGCGGATTGGAAGAGATTCCCATATCTTATCTTATTTCCGAAGCTCTTCACTTAAAGAAGTCTGAGATAGAGGCTCATTGGGTGAAGAAAGGAGGATTTTTTGGGTTGCCTTCTGATTTCCTCATCAAGGAAGCTACTGTCTTTCCTCAAGCCGGTAGTGTGGACGCTTTTGAAGCTATCTTTGTGTTGCTCATCCATGTATTAACTTTGTTCCCTAACATTGACGGTTTTATTGATGTTAATGCCATTAGAATTTTCTTGATTGGGAATCATGTGCCTACTTTGTTGGGTGATGTAGCGGTAAATTCATGATCATCAAGCTATGGATAAGCTAGAGATCAAATAACAAGAGTCGCCACCGCGCTTTTATTGTTTCCAAGGGGAAAGGGAAAAGGTACGAACAAAACCCAAAAAGTAAGAAGTTTTCAAATCAAAACTAATAAAATGTCAGAGATTACAGGTAAGGGGGTTGGTTACATAGAGGGAAGGTGATAGCACCCAAAGTGTCCTAGGTACTCCTAGGGAGCCCTTTTTGTGTGCATATGTATTTGGTACAAAATGATGTTCACAAACAAATATAGAATAGGGGGATGAGAAAAGATTTCATTAATTATATTTTTGTGTTTGGCAAGACCTTCGGTCTTGTGCCTAAGTACCAACATAAAAATGAGGGATCAAAACCGCGTAGTTCGTGATACAAATTTCAATGTGGATGCATTGCTTTTAATAAAAATTAAGTTTGAAAGGAACAAAGGCCTAAAAATGGTTTGAATGAGTTATTTCTTTTTTGGATTTTTGAAAATTTAAGTCAAGTATAGTTAAGTTTATTTACAAGTTTGATTTAAGAAAAGAAGTTTGAAAATACAATGGCAAAAGGCCAAAGTTTCTATCTTTTTGCAAAGTGGTCAAAGTTAGAACAAAATAAGTTCAATAGAAGAAGATTTTAAAAAGGAAGGGAGAGATTTTGAAATAAAAGAAATGGGGAGAAGATGAAGAGACTAATCCTATGTATAAAATTAAAAGTTATGAGTTGAAAAGATTTGACCAAATGGGTAGCAATCCAATAGAAAAGAATGTCAATAGAAACCCAGAATTCCCTTGGACTTTTAGAATCAAGCAACACACAAATTCACGATTATATTATCTTGAAGAGCAAAGGCATCAAATAAAGATAGCCACATCCAAGCTTATCCATTCCATGATTTTCTTCAAAATAGCCCTTGTAACAAATGAATTCCACAAGTCACAGGTTCAAAATAACAACTTCACAATGATCATGTTGTAGATGAACTCAAAGGGGTCTTGAATGATGTATCAGATGAAGTTTCAAAATGAAAGCACTTGGTTTCTCAACAAGTTAGAATTGGCCAAGTCCTTTAGCATAGGAATATTTCCTAAGTTCTAAGTCCATTTGTCCAAGATCAAGCCAACAGTCCACACAAAAGTTTTTTAGGGTTTTTGTTCTTATTATGTACATTAATGGTCAAAGACCACACAAACAAGCAAAGTATACACAAACAAGATATATCACACAATATGGTCCAAGTGGACAAAGTGAAAATTGCATTAACATAAACAATTAGAATGATATGAACAATGGCAAATGAATAAAGGCAAGAATTAAATGACATTAAAGTAAATGGCTTGAAATTAAAACTTAGTTGTTAATGGATTAGAGGTTAGTATTGTTTTGCTTTTGCTTTTCATTTTTAGACATTCTTTGGAGAACACTCAACCCACTTATCACAAGCATGGTTCCTTGAGCCAAGACATCTTCCAAAGGAAGGAAAAAAGGCCAAGTTTCCAAACAATACGATGAAAGAGGGGAGACTTACAATCTCACTCACTTGAATGCTATGCCTTTTATGTCACAAATTTAGCACTATGTTAAGCAATCGTAATTGGACTTGTGTAGAAGACACAACTATTTAAGGTCGAGCAATAGAATTTTGGTGTTAATGCATGTTAGAGACATAGTATTATGGACTATGCTCATGAAACATACCACACACAAAAAGAATATGCAAAAGGTGTGGCCTAATCTCATCCATACTCATGTTAATTTTTCAATCAACTAGCTTTAGGACTTTGAAATATCATAGGCCAAATGAGATGAATGCATAAAGAAGGGGAATGAGATGAAGTGGGAGGGGAATAGATGAAAACTCAAATTGATCAAAGGAGAATTTTACTAAATTAATATCATCCATTCATTTTGGCAGATGGAATGCACATTCCATCAATCCCCTAAATCCAATGATATTAATTTGACAAAGTCAAATCAACCTTGACCAAGGCCCAACAACAAAAGTCAGTCACATAAACCAAGTGAAAAGGGTCCTGAAATATGTCAATGGCACTAGTGACTATGGGATGTTGTACACTCATGGATCTAGATCTGTGCTCACTGGATACTGTGATGCTGATTGGGCTGGAAGTGCTGATGATAGGAAAAGCACATCAGGAGGATGCTTCTTCTTGGGGAACAACTTAATATCATGGTTTAGTAAGAAACAAAATTGTGTGTCTCTGTCCACTGTTGAAGCTTAATACATAGCAGCTGGATGTAGTTGTTCTCAGCTGGTATGGATGAAATAGATGCTTACTGAATACAATGTCACGCAAGATGTCATGACATTGTATTGTGACAACCTGAATGCTATAAATATTTCTAAGAATCCTATTCAGCACAGCAGGACAAAACATATTGATATCCGTCATCATTTTATTAGAGAACTAGTGGAAGATAAAATTATAGCCCTAAAGCATGTTGCTACTGAAATGCAGTTAGCTGATATTTTTACAAAGGCGTTGGATGCAAATCAATTTGAATTTCTAAGAGGGAAATTAGGGATATCTATTTATGATAATTTTTAGCAATTAATTTGGAGTGGAAAAGGTAATAAAATTATTGTCTGCTTACTTAAAATAAAGTGCCCCATTTATGGTAAATCATCACCTAGTATTGGAAATTCCATCTATTACCTTTTCACACGCAACCTCTACTTAAACATTTCCAACTTCCTGCGACTTCATCAAACCTCTCTGCTAAGGAAACTGCAACCTTTCCACAAAAACAACAAGATGTCACAACACCAAACACCATCTGGTTCTAAAACTACCAAACGTACTCACAAGGATAGAATGCTTTCAATGGACTTTCTTGATGAAGATATTTTAGACGTAATTCCCCTGTCTTTCATTCCAGACGAAGCTCCTGACTACAATCATCACATGGATGCATCTGCCACTGCATACCCTACTCAAGGTAACAGTTCTAATATCCCTTCCAGCTCTACTCATACCCCTAGTTCTAAGGACGACATGCATCACACTGATCGTGTCATAAGAAACCTAGTCACGAGAATCCTCAATGAAGGATATTCTGTAAAGGGAGTTTCTACTCCTCTATCAAGAAAGGACCCCTCTCCTGAGGTTGGACCTCATAATGAGAAGGATGATGATTCCTCTAGGTCTGAAAAGGATATGGCTGCTGAAGGTTTGTGCTCTTTAGGACAAACTGTGTCTGGTAAGAAATCTATGGCATCACCTACAGCCAATGCTTCACAGTCTAAGAAGCATGATTCTGCAAAGAAGGTGATTGACCTAGAAGATGATAGTTAGGATAATCAAGATGATAGCTTGCTTCATCACTTGAATCCTAGTGTGGCTAAGAGGATGAAGACTAGAAAAGGTAGGTCTGTGGCTGAAATGATGTCAGCCAAAACTGCTAAGAAGACTACTGGTGTAGGCCCCTCAAAATCTTGGAGCATAGTTAAGGTGAATAAGATGAAAGTGAGAGAAATTTCTGAGTCAGATGAAGATGTTGAAGAAGATGTCCATGACATCTCCCCTATCAAGAGGACAACTGTTAGGAAGTCCCCTATAAAAGTTGATGTTGTACACTTGGACAATATTTCTGTCCATCTTGAAGATGGAGCAGCAAAATGGAAGTTTGTGATCCAAAGAAAGGTGGACGTGGAGAGAGAGTTAGGCAAGGATGTTGTGGAGGTTAAAGAAGTCATGGACCTAATTAAAAATGTTGGATTAATGAAGACTGTGGCTGGGTTATCTCAGTGCTATGAATGATTGGTGAAGGAATTTGTTGTCAACATTCCTGAAGATATTGCTGATAAAAACAGCAAGGAGTTTTGTAAAGTGTTTGTAAGATGGAAGTATATAACTTTTTCTCCCACTGTGATTAATAAGTTTCTAGGAAGAGGTACAAAAGGTGCATGTGAACTGGAAGCCACAGATAATGAGGTTTGTAGGGAAATCACAGCAAGACAGGGGAAGGAGTGGCCTAGTAAGAAGCATCTCCCTGCTGGGAAGCTGACTATGAAATATGCCATATTACACAAGATAGGGTCTGCAAATTTGATGCCTACCAACCACATCTCCATAATTTCAAATGCCCTTGGAAGGTTCATCTTTGCTGTTGGAACCAACCTGAAGTTTGATTATGGTAGATTTATGTTTGAACAAATTGTCAAACATGCTTCTATAAATGCAGTAAAGTTGCCCATAGCTTTTCCCTCAATTATTTATGGAATTATCCTGAGCCAACACCCTGGAATTTTGAGTACAAATGATCTTCTTAGTAGAAGAAAACCTCCTCTATCAGTTCACTACAAATTGTTTGAAGGCAGTCATGTTGAAGACATTGTCATGACATCTGCTGTGAAAAACCAGCCTCAAAAGGTGGTCTTATTGCTGAGCTGAAAGAAACTTGTAAAGAATTGGATACAGGGATAAGGGTAGCAACAACCAGGAAAGAAGCTTTGGAGGCTCTGATTGCAAGCTTGGAGCAAGCTGAAAGAGAGAATATTAGACAGGCCAAGGAAGCAGAAGCCCAAACCTCTAGTGAGAGGTCTGAAACTAAAGATGAAACAAGTGGCAGTTCTGGTTTTGATGCCGATGAAGATGCAAGCTCCTCTAACTAGTTTTGTTGAAGTTGTCCCCCACTCTTCTGATGGTGTGTTGTGATGAATGTTTTTCTACCTTGATGTATTTTTTTGGTTTCTTTTTGGATTTTCTGGATTTTATCTCAGCTTGTATAAAGCTGTGTTTGTTCCTGGTTCTGTAACACTTAACAATCTGCTTTGACATTCTGTGTGACATTCTGTTTGTTTGACTAAATAGACATTTATTTTGTCTCTTTGGTCTCTTTTGGCTAAAAGGGGGGAGAAGGAGCTAAAGTAGCTATGATATACTATATACAGATGATGTTGAAGATGATGTTACAGATGTATGTTGGAGATAATCTGTATAGCTACACTATATACAGATGATGTTAAAAATGATGTTACAGATGTATGTTGTTGATAATCTGTTTATTACAGGTGATTTTGAAGGTGTTGTTAGAGGAAGAAGTGTTATGTCTGTGTTAAGCAGACTAGTGCTAGCTGGAGGGGGAGGGGGAGCTCAAGCGCATGTGTGTTTAATATCTGTTTACTAGTTGCTATTTTAACTAGTAATGTGTGTTTTATTACTTCTGCTGCTAAACTGATACTGTGATTATTCTCTTGTGAAACAAATGATCTGATGTATGTTTTAGCCAAAATTTGCCAAAGGGGGAGTTTGTTGGTTCTATGTGTTGGCATCAATTTTGGTAAAACCTAGAGTTTTCACAAGTTGTCACAAGTGTTGTCTTGACATGAGATATCAGGTTCCTACAGGTTGTTTAAATAAAGGTTGTGCATTATTTTGCTGAGATGTCAGACCCGATGTTAAGACATCTATATACAAAACATTCAGTATGAATGTTACGTAATTTGTGATTGCGCTTTTCATGCTAATTTGTGTGTGATTGATGTGGAGCTTGAACGCGCCATTCAAGCAGTAATTAAAACCAAATTGATTTATTTTCCAATAAGATATGATCAGTTGTTAAGAAGACACGAATGGAAAATAGTTTTAGGGTTTTATGATGTCCAAGCTCAGTCAAACGCTTCTACATAAAGGGCATGGAAAACCTGGTTTTAACACACAAGAAATAACGAACGATATAGTGAGAGAGAATAAGGGTTTTAGTCTTGTGTGAGAGTGTGTATTGTGAGCCATTCATTCATCCATTGATGATTGAATTGGACTGACTTTTGTGTTGTAATTTGTCCACTCTAAGCTTTGAAGCATGAGTGTGTGTTTACTTGGTTGAAGCTTTTAAGAAAGAGCAAGTATGTGTTCTTGAAGAGTGTCTTCTTTCATTGTAATATTTGTTTTTATATCACTGCTGTGATTGAGGGGGAGTGAGTAGGATCTCTTATCTAAGAGTTCTTAGATAGAAGTCACACGGGTAGAGATTAGGTGAAAAGACTGTAACTTGAAGTTGCTTACTGAGAGTCTTTGAACTAATTCTATTTAGTGGATTTCCTTCCTGGCTTGGTAGCCCCCAGACGTAGGTGAGTATGCACCGAACTGGGTTAACAATTGCTTGTGTCACTTGTACTATTGTTCTTTATCTTTTGTCTTGTTTATATTGTTCAGATTTTAGTGTCGTGACATTACCTTCGACATCTCATATCTGATACTAGAATTTTAGATGATGCATGGGTGCATGGGCGTGTGCATGCCCATGAGATCATTGCTTTAGGTCCACAAATGAGTGTGAGAGAATCTGAAATCAACTTGGATTGCAAGGCAAGTGTACATGAAAACTTGAAGTTTGATCTTTCCCAAATGATGATGCAATGTTCAAGCCATGCGCAACCTATTCAATTCTTTCCCAAAATGGGTAAACTTGGACTTTTTGGAAAGGTTAGATTAAAAGGAACAACTTTATTGTTCAACACTTTTCCATTTGTAGCTTGTATCATGATGAATTTTGAAGTGGAAGTTTGGAAATTTCAACATGTTGAAATTTTTTATAAGTGTCAAGCCATATATCTCAATATTCTACCTTGCTTAACTTTTAATGTGAGCTTCAAATGAGAAAAGTGTCTTCATAAAAGTTGTATATTTCAAATACCTTCAAAATGGTCACCAATTTCATATCATTTGGATTTAAAATGATAGACTTATGCATTTTTGAAGTTTGGAAAAATCACTTGTTCAATGGTATAGGTCAAAAGTGACCTATAATGTAGCTTCATGTCACATGCTCATAAAAGTTGAATTAGCTCTCACTCCAAACATCCAAGTTGAATTAGACATATTTAATTTGATTGTTAAACTTGTAAATCTTCCATATCATAAAAATTCAGCAAGTTATGGCCTTGGGAAGTTTACTTTCAAATCAGGGTTTAGACAAAATCACCTATAATGTTTCAACATAGGAAATGATTTTCCAAGCAAAACTAGATCTAGGTATCAACATGAACGTTGTTTGGAATGTCATTTAGAGTAACTTTAATTTTGTAATAATTTTCATATGGTGAAAATTGTAGGAGATAGGGTCTAGGGAGACCCAGTTTTGATCAGATGAATTCATTAGGCAAACCACCATTAACCAACTTGCTAATCTTCAAATATCTTGACTTTATAGGCTCATGGTAGATCATATATGCATAAGATGATGAATTTTGAAGTGTACCTTGATAAATTTGATCAATTGGTGAGATAGCTTGCCTGGATCGCCCTTTCGACTTACAATCTGACTAACTAGAATGCTATGCCTTTTTGTGTCACAAATTTAGCGCTATGTTAAACAACCGTAATTGGACTTATGTAGAAGTCACAACTATTTGAGGTCGGGCAATAGAATTTTGGTGTTAATGCATGTTTGAGAAATAGTATAATGGACTATGCTCATGAAACATACCACATACAAAAAGAATATGCAAAAGAGGTGGCCTAATCTCATCCATACTTATGTTAATTTTTCAATCAACTACCCTTAGGACTTTGAGATATCATAGACAAAATGAGATGGATGCACAAAGAAGGGGAATTAGATGAAGAGGGAGGGGAATGGATCAAAACTCAAATTGGTCAAAGGAGGACTTTTACCAAATTAATATCATCCATTCATTTTGGGAGATGGAATGTACATTCCATCAATCCCCTAAATCTAATGATATTAACTTGACAAAGTCAAATCAACCTTGACCAAGGCCCAACAACAAGAGTCAAACTCAAAGAAGCCATTACAATTGGTCAACAAAATTATTTGTCATTTATTTAAATTAAAAATACTAAAATAAGGAATTTAAATTAAATATAGTCTGTCAAATTCCTAAAACCTCATCCAAACACCAAAGAAATGGCCATGAGATTTATTATAGGTCAAACAAGGTCAAAGGTCCTTGGAGAAAAAATTTCAGAATTTTTCAAGACTTAAAAGTATTTTTAAATAATTAAAAATAATCACAAAAACAATTAAATCAGGAAAAATATTAATAATGATCCAAAAAATAATTTTAATTCAGAATATGAAAGAGGAAATTATTTGAAATTTTTGTGTGAAACTCTCATAGTTTTTGGATCAATATTAAAATTAATATGAATTAATGAAAATAAAAGGATTAAAATGAAAATCCGAAAATAGCAAAAAACGAGAGCCACTTGATCTCCCTCATTAATTAAGGTGGCAGATCAAGTTGAAGGTGAGAAAAACAAGAAAGGGGGGTTTGAATTGTTTGAAAAATAAGCGCTTTTGCAAAATGAAATCACACAATGATTTTATACTGGTTCGCTTATAACACAAAGCTACTCCAGTCCACCCGGCCAAGGTGATTTCGCCTTCAACAAGGACTTAATCCACTAATCTTGAAAGATTACAAACAACCCCTAAGAGAGAAGAAAATCTCTTAGTCCTCTCAAGTCTACAGACTACAAAGAGTCACTTGAGGAAATCAAATAAAAATTAGATACAAGATGTGTAACCTAGAGTGCTTCTAAGAAAGCAAATATTACAAACTTAAGAACAAATTTTTTTCACTTGATAAGCAAAAGCTTAGTGAAAATCTTTGAAGAACAAAGATGTTTTTCTTGGGCGTGATATAATTTCAGTATAGTTTTGGCTAGTGATTTCTTCGTGTTTACTGAATGAGATTTCTTCTCTATTTATAGGAGTTGAAGTAGAGTTGAAGTAGCGTTGAATCTGTTGGATATTGAGATGTAGTTACGCCATTCCATTAATAGCTTCTGCAGTAGACTTTTTCTCTTAGAAGTGACTACTTACCACAATTAGTATCTTCTCTCTTGGAAGTGGAGATTAACGTCTCTTTCTAATTGAGGAAATCCATTTGCAGAACTTTAACTTGGCTTAAACGTTACTTCATCATGATTAACAATTCTGATTAGAGTCTTTGTGTATCTGGAGAAACTGGCTTCTGATGTTATCTCTTGAGAGTTCAGAAAGCGCTGATAACTTCAGAATTTACAGAGGGCATTAGTTCAGAGTCAGAGCTTCTAGACTTTACTTTATGTTCAGATGCTTCTGATACTTTGCAGTTTTGTCCAGAGTCAGAGCTTCTTGAAACGAGATTTCACTTTAGATGCTTCTGATACTTGAGATTTTGCATCTGATCTTGTTGTGCATCTGATGACATCATCAGATTTATTTCTTCTTTCTTTAGAACCCTGCACACTTAGAAACTTTTCGTTAGGGTGCCATTTTTGGTTTCATCCTTTGTTATCATCAAAATCATGGAGTCTGTTGTAGAACAATTTTTGTTCTTACAATCTCCCCCTTTTTGATGATGACAAAACAAATAAAATTATCAGATGAAACATGAAAAATATTAGATCAGATAGACAAAAGCTCCCCCTGAGTTAGCACTAGGGAGTTCAGAAGTTTTTACCAGAGCTTTCCAAGTAATTAGGTTTCTGAAAACTTTCTGCAAATGCTTAACTTTAAAGTTAGAGTTATTTAATCAGAGCTATTATTTAATCAGAGCTATTTATATCAGAACTATTTCTATAATTGTTGCAGAATGCTTAAGGTTTTAGACATAATTTTCATCAGAGCTATTTAATAATTTCTCCCCCTTTTTGGCATAATCAAAAAGGCATAAAAAAAATGAAAAGAATAATAGAGAGAAAAACACTTCATTAAAAAAGGCACAAAGGCAAACAGCAGTCAAAACATTAGATTCAACAGAATATCAGAGCTAAAAAGAAAGACAGAAGCAAAAACACTTAGGCAAACAAACAAAAAAAATAAAAGTGCCTAAGGGTTTGGAGGTTGAGGAAGTCTCTGAAGCAGCATGGCAAACATGTTCTGGATGTTTTCGTTCAGAGCATCTTGCTTGTCCATCCTGGCACGAAGCTCATTCTGATCTTTCTTGATCTCTTGCTGATCTTGCTTGATCTCCTTCAGAGTGTTAAGAATCAGAGGGATCGCAGAGGAAGACTCCCCCTGAATCAGAGCTTGCTGAGCTTCAGCTTCAGCAGCAGCTTGGGCTTCTGCATCTGCCTTAGCCTTGGCTTCAGCTTCCTGAATCCTTAGAAGTTCTGCTTCCTTTGCCAGGCGTTCTTCTTCCAACCTCTTAGCTTCTTCTTCAGCTTCCCTAGCCAACCTTTCTTCCTCTAATCTCTTGGCCTCAGCTTCTCTAGCCAGTCTCTCTTCCTCTAACCTTCTGGCCTCAGCTTCTCTAGCCAGTCTCTCTTGGAGTCTTTCCTCAGAGTCTCTGATGTAGCCATTTCTGACTTGTTCAGAGATACTCTTCAGCCTATAAGACTCAGAGGTCATCCAACTAATGACTCTGTTCCAGTGTGTCCTAACAGATTTAGGATCATCACTAACTTCAGAGTTTTTAGCCAGAGACTTGATCTTCTGGACTGAAGCTTCTGCAACCTGTATAATGGCCTCCTCAAGGGTAGGTATGGTAAGTTCAGGTTCAGGTTCAGGTGAATGAGGTGGAGAGTTTTGAGGGCTGAGATTTAGAGGTTGAGGTTCAGTTTGTTGAGGTTCAGATTGTGCTTGAAGTTCAGAATCTGCGTCTGGTTGAAGACTAGGGGATGAAGCATATAGTGGATTTAGGTCTAAAGGGTCAGAGTCTGGGCCAGGTACAGCGGGAATAAATGGTGGAGTGATATTAGAGGTGAAAGGATCAGATGTTTGAGTTTCAGAGGGTAAGGTTGTTGTTTGTTGTGGAAGGGAAGTTTGATTTTCAGAGGAGATGGTTGTTGTTTGTTGTGGAATAGAAGTTTGGAGGGTTGAGGTTACTTCAGTTTGTGTTTGAGTTTGTGGGGCGAAGTTTTTAGCATAGATTTCAGCTATTGTTGGGGAGTTTGGGTCAGAGTGTTCTTGATCAGAGGACTCATGATCAGATAACTCTTGGTCAGAGGAAGGGGAAAGGTAAGGGGGTGATTCATATTCAGAGGATGAGGAAGAGCTGTGGTGATATAGTTGATTAGGGTCAGAGGTTGTTGTGAAATTACGGGCAATTTTTAGAACAGGTGGAGGTTGAGAGGTTCTGATGGTTGAAGGAGGGATTTCAGAGGTAGTGAATATGGGAGGTGTTGGGAGAGGAGTAGAAGAAGCCATTACAGGTACAGAAGTAACAGGGGGAAGGGACTTACCAGAAGAGACATTCAGAGGTGCTGAAGCTTTGGTGCCAGAGGTTTCTCCAAGTCTGGCTTTCTTTGCCTTCCTTGCTTCCTCAGCTATCTTCTTCTCAGAAAGACCTCTTTTGTATCTGACCAGATCTTCTACAGAGTCCAGACAGTCTTCAAGGCGGAAATCAGAGATATCAATGCCTTCATCCAGACGATCCTGAAGGTAGATAGCAATGGCATCTCTGGGTTCATTCTTGAAGAACCTTTCAAGGCCATGAGGCATCTTCCTCTGATCCTTCAGAGCTTCCCAGGTCACATTCATAGTGGGCTTGACTCTGATGTCTTTGATGATTCCCATACTCCTCAGATTTTTGGCATTCAGAGGCTTTCCCACATCAATTGCCAGATCATCCATACATCTGGTCTTCTCCAGAGCATCTACCAGCCCATGCTCAATGAAGATGTCAGAGAGCAATCTACCCAGAGGAATGTAGGATCTGGGCTTCATGTTATTCCTTGTTTCTCTGACTGAATCCCTCAGATATCTGAAGAGGAGAACAGGGAGGTTGATAGGGATACCCTTCTGAATACAGTAGAGGATGCATTTCTGATCAGCATTTATGTAATCTGAAGAGTTGGAGGCTGGACGATGATGGATTGTTCCCAGAATAATCTTCAGCCAAACTCGGAGGTTCTGATGAAGCTCCTTGTTCTTAGAGGGGTTTCCTTCAACATTTGCTTTGAAGATTGTAGGGTTAATGACTTCTGTGATGCGCTTGGACCTTGGAGGAATGTTGTAAATCCTCTTACCTCCAGCTTTCTCCATATTCAGCAAAGAAGCAATAGACGCTTCTGTGATAATGATCTTCACTCCCAGAACAAAAGAAACAATGAACTCATCATCAGCATCTGCACATCTCCAGAATTCCTTCACCAGAAGAGGATAGATTGGACCATAAAGCCTGTTGAAGTAGGTTTCCCAACCTTGCTTGCGAAGATCTTCAGTTAAATCAACGCCATTTCTTCTCAAATTCTCAAAATCCACCAGCGATTCACACAGTACATCCAAACCTTCAAAGGGAGTTGAAAGATGAATGTGTTGTTCACGTTCCAAAATGTGAGGTTCTTTGTAGACTGGGGTTGTGGTAACGTCTACAACCATGGGTGTTTGAGTGTTTGAGGTTTGGGGATTAGAAGCGGCTTCCATTTGTTGGGAGAAGTTAAAAACTGCTTGCTCTTGAGGATTCATGAAGAAAATTGATGAAGAAGATGAAGAAATGAAGGAGTTGCAGAGAAAACTTCGAGAGAGGGTTTAGGGTTTTAGAGTGAGTGAGGAGTGATAAGTGTGTGAAATGTGAGAAAAGTGTTTATATACCTAAGGGTAAAAACACATGCAAAACGACACATTTAATTGCGTTGGAACAGAACACAAGATTTGCACGCTAGGGGAGGAAAAATGATTATAGCTAATAAATGAATGTCTAATCCCAACAGTAAGCACACTGCTCGAGGAGATTTCAAGCGTTCTGACCTTTGATTTCTTTTGACAGCTGTCTAGAAGTTCTAGGGTTAGACGCATGTTCCCCACGTGTTGATGTTTCTGATCTTCAGGAATACCAAAGGATTTCTAAAGATTTCTAACTCAGATATCTTCTTAACTTGGTAGAAGTATCAGAGTCAGAGGCAGAAGTGTATTTGTTTTTATCAGAGTCTCATTTTACATGTTCAGAGCCAAATTTTACTCAGGGCAATTTTTAATGTTCAGATTTTCTAAGATAAAAAGAAATCTATCTTCAGCTAGAGGCTTAGTAAAGATATCTGCCCATTGATGTTCTGTATCAATGAACTTCAGCGTTACTATCCCTTTCTGAACATAGTCTCTAATAAAATGATGTTTTATTTCTATGTGTTTGGCTCTGGAATGTAGAATGGGATTCTTACTTAAACAAATAGCAGCAGTATTATCACAAAAGATAGGAATGTTACTCTCAAATATCTGAAGATCTTCTAGCTGATGCTTCATCCAGAGCATCTGAGTTGTGCACAGTGATGCTGAGATGTATTCTGCTTTTGCAGTTGATAGAGCGATAGTTGACTGTCTTTTGCTAGCCCAGGAGATTAGATTGTTTCCCAGAAGCTGGCAATTTCCAGATGTGCTTTTTCGTTCTATTCTATCTCCTGCATAATCTGCATCACAATAACCAGAAAGCCTATACTCTGATGTTTTCTCATACATCAGGCCCAGGTTAGGAGTTCCTTTCAGATACTTAAGAATTCTCTTAACAGCTGTTAAATGAGATTCTCTAGGATCTGATTGGAATCTGGCACAAAGACAGACACTAAAGAGAATATCAGGACGAGTAGCAGTCAGATAGAGAAGAGAGCCTATCATACCTCGATAGAGCTTCTGACAAACCTTGTTGCTTACCTCTTCCTTCTCCAGAATGCAAGTTGGGTGCATAGGAGTTTTTGCAGAGTTGCATTCAGTCATGTCAAACTTCTTCAGAACATCTTTAATGTACTTGCTTTGATGAATGTACGTGACTTCTGGAGTTTGATTGATTTGAATTCCCAGAAAGAACTTTAGTTCTTGCATTAGACTCATTTCAAATTCTGCCTGCATTAACTTAGAAAATTCTTGGCAAACAGAGATATTAGCAGAACCAAAAATAATGTCATCAACATAAATCTGGCATATCACGAGATCATTTTTATGGTTTTTACAGAAGAGTGTAGAATCAACTTTCCCTCTGATAAAATTTTGTTCCAGAAGAAAATTGCTCAGACGTTCATACCAAGCTCTGGGGGCTTGTTTTAGTCCATATAAAGATTTCTTAAGTTTGAAAACATGTTCTGGAAAGTTTGAATTTTCAAAGCCTGGAGGTTGATTAACATACACTTCTTCTGAAATGTAACCATTAAGAAATGCACTCTTGACATCCATTTGGTATAATTTGATAGAATGATTAATAGCAAAAGATACAAGAAGACGAATAGATTCTAACCTTGCGACTGGAGCAAAAGTTTCATTATAATCAATACCTTCTTGTTGACTATAACCTTGAGCTACCAGTCGTGCTTTGTTTCTGACAACTTCTCCTTTCTCGTTCAGTTTGTTCCTGAAAACCCATCTGGTTCCAATGACATGAGTGCCTCTGGGTTTAGGAACGAGATCCCAGACATCATTCTTGGAGAATTGATCTAACTCTTCTTGCATAGCTGCCACCCAATCATTATCTTGAAGAGCTTCATCACAGGACGTAGGCTCAATCAGAGACACTAGTCCCAGAGGAATATCTTCAGAAGTTCTGAAGGTAGATCTGGTTCTAACAGGTTCATCTTTGTTTCCCAAAATCAAATCTTCAGATACGTTGCTACGACTCTTGACTTTCCTTGGAATTTCTGGAGATTTAATTTCTTCAGAGTCTGGAGTGACAGTTGCTTCTGGAATTTTCTCAGATTCTACCAGAGTGATCTCTAAATCTGCAAACTTTTCAACTAGCTTTGACTTTTCAGGGTCAAGCTTATCATCAAATCTAACATGAATTGATTCCTCCACAATTTTGGTTTCTGTGTTGTATACTCTATAGCCTTTAGAGCGTTCTGAGTATCCTAACATGATTCCTTTCTGTGCTTTGGAATCAAACTTGTTTAGATGTTCTTTAGTATTTAATATAAAACAAATGCATCCAAAAGGATGAAAATATGAGATGTTGGGTTTTCTTCCCTTACACAGTTCATAGGGAGTCTTTTCCAGAATAGGTCTAATAGAGATTCTATTCTGAATATAACACGCTGTATTTACAACTTCTGCCCAAAAGTGCTTTGCTACATTTGTTTCATTGATCATGGTTCTGGCCATTTCTTGGAGTGTCCTATTCTTCCTCTCTACAACTCCATTTTGTTGTGGAGTTCTAGGGCAGGAGAAATCATGGGATATTCCATTAGAATCAAATAATTCTTCAAAATCTTTATTTTCAAATTCTCCACCATGATCACTTCTGACTCTAACAATTTTAGAGTCAAATTCTTTTTGCACTTTAGAACAGAAACTGGTGAATACAGAGTGAGACTCACTCTTGTGCCTTAGGAATTTTACCCATGTCCAGCGGCTGTAATCATCAACGATTACAAGTCCATACTTCTTTCCATTGACTGATGCTGTTTTCACAGGACCAAATAAGTCAATGTGAAGAAGCTCTAGAGGCTTAGAGGTAGAAACAACATTTTTCTTTTTAAAAGATGTTTTTGAAAACTTTCCTTTCTGACAAGCTTCACACAGAGCATCTGAAGAAAACTTCAGTTTAGGCAGGCCTCTGACTAACTCAAGTTTAGTTAGCTGAGAAAGTTTTCTCATGCTAATGTGGCCTAAGCGTCTATGCCATACCCATTGCTCTTCGTGAACTGACATTAAACATTTAACATTTTGATCTTTTAAATCAGAAAGATTTATTTTATAAATGTTGTTTTTCCTCTTGCCTGTGAAAAGGACAGAGCCATCGTTCTGATTAATGGCTTTACACGTTTTTTGATTAAAGATTACATCATAACCGTTATCACTTAATTGACTTATGGATAACAAATTATGCATTAATCCTTCTACATAAAGAACATCAGATATAGAGGGAAGAGTACCGTTACCAATAGTTCCGGAGCCTCTGATCCTTCCTTTCTGATCTCCTCCAAAGCCTACGAAGCCAGCGTCTTTAAGTTCCAGGCTTTGGAACATAGACTTTCTTCCCGTCATATGTCGCGAGGATCCAGAGTCCAGGTACCATGACTGGTGTCTGAACTTTGCTGCATAGGATATCTGCAACATAGATAATCTTATCTTTCGGTACCCAGAATCTCTTGGGTCCTTTTAGATTAGTCTTCCCAGAGTTTCTTACAACTTTGGGTCTTCTAGCATTTTTAAATTTGTGTTCTTGTGTGTGTGTATAGTGGTATGAAAAAGGTGATTTAATTTGGTTACTGGTAGAAGTTTTATCAGAATCAGAATCATACCCAATTCCCCTTTTATTATTCTGACTTACTCCATAAATCATGGATGCCATAATACTCCTATCTATTCCACTCTTCAGAAACTTCTGAAAGGCTTCTTCATATTTATAAATAATTTCATTTGAAGTTTGTGGTGCTTGAGACAACGCTTCTTCTAATTTTAAGCTTTTTGTTTTAGCTCCATCTCTTTCTAACGTTAAAGATTTGATTGTATCTTCATGTGCTAGAATTGTTGTCTCAAGTTCACTACATTCTTCAGATTTTGCTTTAAGAAGACCTTTAATGCTTTTAACTTTTTGTTTTAATTTCTGAAGAGAGGTAAGAGTTTCTGATAAACATGATTCTAAGTCAGATCTAGAAAGTTCAGAAAATACCTCTTCAGATTCTTCATCTGAGCTGCTGGATGTGGTAGCCATAAATGCTACGTTGGCTTGTTCATCAGAGTCAGATTCTGATGATCCTGATTCACTATCGTCCCAGGTGGCCATTAATCCCTTCTTTGTTCTGAAGGCATTTTTCTTGAAGCTTTCTTTCTTAGAGTTATCTTTCTTCAGCTTGGGGCATTCATTTCTATAATGACCTGTTTCTTTACATTCAAAACAGGTAATATCTTTATTAGGTTTACCTTTTGAAGTTGACTCTGATCTATCCCCTCTGGGTCTTGATCTTCTGAAGTTGTTGTTGTTCCTTCTTTTCCAGAGTTGCTTAACTCTTCTGGTTAGTAAGGACAGTTCTTCTTCATCATCAGAGTCTTCAGGTTCAGAGTCGTCAGTATCTGCAGTTTCTGCCTGGAGAGCTTTGGTTCTGTCTGACTTCCGTCTTTCAGGTCTGGACTTCAGCGCCACTGACTTGTTCCTTTTCTGAGGCTCATCCTCCTCTAGTTCTATCTCATGGCTTCTGAGAGAACTAACAAGTTCTTCAAGGCTGATACTGTTCAGATCCTTTGATAACTTCAGAGCAGTAACCATAGGTCTCCATTTCTTTGGCAGACTTCTGACAATCTTCTTAACATGATCTGCAGTCGTGTATCCTTTGTCTAGCACTTTAAGACCTGCAATAAGAGTTTGGAATCTGGAAAACATAGCTTCTATAGCTTCGTCATCTTCCATCTTGAAGGCTTCATATTTCTGGATCAACGCCAGAGCCTTCGTCTCCTTGACTTGGGAGTTTCCTTCATGGGTCATCTTCAGAGAGTCAAGTATATCTTTAGCCGTCTCTCTGTTGGTGATCTTTTCGTATTCGTTGTATGATATAGCATTTAGAAGTATTGTTCTGGCCTTGTGATGATTTTTGAATTCACGTTTCTGATCTTCTGACATTTTGCTTCTGGGAACTTCAGCTCCATTTAAGGTTGGAGGTTTGTATCCATCTGTGACAATGTCCCAGAGGTCAGCATCATAACCCAGAAAGAAACTTTCGATTCTATCTTTCCAGTAATCAAACTTTTCTCCATCAAAAACTGGAGGCTTGGCATTGTAAGAATCTTTCTCATTTGAGTGGGCCATTTGTTTTTCTCGCACTGGATCTCTCTACACGGTTAAGTGTTTGATTTGAAAAACAATAACAGAGCCGGAGCTCTGATACCAATTGAAGGTGAGAAAAACAAGAAAGGGGGGTTTGAATTGTTTGAAAAATAAGCGCTTTTGCAAAATGAAATCACACAATGATTTTATACTGGTTCGCTTATAACACAAAGCTACTCCAGTCCACCCGGCCAAGGTGATTTCGCCTTCAACAAGGACTTAATCCACTAATCTTGAAAGATTACAAACAACCCCTAAGAGAGAAGAAAATCTCTTAGTCCTCTCAAGTCTACAGACTACAAAGAGTCACTTGAGGAAATCAAATAAAAATTAGATACAAGATGTGTAACCTAGAGTGCTTCTAAGAAAGCAAATATTACAAACTTAAGAACAAATTTTTTTCACTTGATAAGCAAAAGCTTAGTGAAAATCTTTGAAGAACAAAGATGTTTTTCTTGGGCGTGATATAATTTCAGTATAGTTTTGGCTAGTGATTTCTTCGTGTTTACTGAATGAGATTTCTTCTCTATTTATAGGAGTTGAAGTAGAGTTGAAGTAGCGTTGAATCTGTTGGATATTGAG
The DNA here is from genome assembly GCF_024323335.1 of Lathyrus oleraceus. Classification (NCBI taxonomy): domain Eukaryota; kingdom Viridiplantae; phylum Streptophyta; class Magnoliopsida; order Fabales; family Fabaceae; genus Lathyrus; species Lathyrus oleraceus. Next base: position 351,892,518 of record NC_066582.1, on the reverse strand, counting down.
ATGTAGTTACGCCATTCCATTAATAGCTTCTGCAGTAGACTTTTTCTCTTAGAAGTGACTACTTACCACAATTAGTATCTTCTCTCTTGGAAGTGGAGATTAACGTCTCTTTCTAATTGAGGAAATCCATTTGCAGAACTTTAACTTGGCTTAAACGTTACTTCATCATGATTAACAATTCTGATTAGAGTCTTTGTGTATCTGGAGAAACTGGCTTCTGATGTTATCTCTTGAGAGTTCAGAAAGCGCTGATAACTTCAGAATTTACAGAGGGCATTAGTTCAGAGTCAGAGCTTCTAGACTTTACTTTATGTTCAGATGCTTCTGATACTTTGCAGTTTTGTCCAGAGTCAGAGCTTCTTGAAACGAGATTTCACTTTAGATGCTTCTGATACTTGAGATTTTGCATCTGATCTTGTTGTGCATCTGATGACATCATCAGATTTATTTCTTCTTTCTTTAGAACCCTGCACACTTAGAAACTTTTCGTTAGGGTGCCATTTTTGGTTTCATCCTTTGTTATCATCAAAATCATGGAGTCTGTTGTAGAACAATTTTTGTTCTTACACAAGTGGCCTAGAACGCATGTTCCATGATGCGCGCTAGACAACTCATCCACACGTCTGGTATGAACAATGGACGCGTGAGTTTAAAACGTTTTAAAATAGATCAATGGCTCTGAACACTTCTAGCGCATCGCCGGAGTCCAAAGGTCGGCCATCTTCTCCGATGACCCTGGCCGGACTGGTTCACTCATCACCACCAAGAAAATGAAAAAGGAGGACATGATCTGAAAGAAAAAATGGCGTAGAGCACAAATCTGACCTCAATTTTAACTAACTCCACATATATAGAAATATATGAGGAGTTGAATTTTGAGGTATGTCAACTGAGTTGCTTCGATTTGACCTTTAAGCAACTCAATCTTCTTGCCTACATTGGTAGGACTTCAGACAACCAAAGATCCAAGAGAATTGAATAGAATTAAGAGAGAATCGAAGAGATGAAGTTTTCTTAAAATTACCTTCAATGCTATGCAGTTCTTGATGTTGCTTGCTCCAAACCCGATCTGATCACACTTGAGAAGCTAGCAAGAAGTGACTAGAGAGGTTGCAATGCTTTGGATCCCAGAGTTCTTGAATCTCCAAAAGTTGAGATTCAAACTCAAATTTCAAGTTGAAATTTATTAGGTTTTCCTTTGGAATGAGAGGGTTTCAATGGGGGGAAAAGCTGGCGCGCAATGTGTGATTCCAATGAGCACAGAGAGCATGTATTTATAGCATGAATGAATGATATTTGCACACTTCAAATTTTATCCAATTTTAGAAATGTTGATGGCACGAGTGCATGGGCATGTGTAGTCCCGTGATGAAATGCAAAAAGGTCCAAAATCATTATAAATGAAGTCTGAATGGAAGCTTGATTGGAAAGGCAAAGTGAATTGAAGTTTTGAAGTTTGAGTCTTTCCAATTATGCAACCCTATTAAAGTCATGCGCAGACCTAGCAAACCTCAGCCAAAATGCATGAACTTGGGTTCTTTGGAAAGCTTGGATCAAGGGGGACAAGTTTGATGTTCAACACTTTTTCATTTGGAGCTTGGAACATGGAGAATTTTAAGGTGGAATTTGGAAATTTCAACATGTTGAAAATGTTTCTAAGTGTCAAGCCATATATCTCAATATTCCACCTTGCTTAACTTTTTATGTGAGCTTCAAATGAGAAAAGTGTCTTCATCAAAGTTGTAGCTCTTTCAAACAATTTCAAAATGGTAACCAATTTCATGTCATTTGGATTTGGAATGATAGAGTTATGCATTTTTGAAGTTTGGAAATATCACTTGTTCAATGGTATAAGTCAAAAATGACCTATAATGTAACCTTATATCACATACTCATAAAAGTTTAATTTTCTTTCACTCGAAACATAAACGTTGAAGTAGACATATTTAATTTGATTGTGAAACTTGGAAATCTTTCATATCATAAATATTGAGCAAGTTATGGCCTTGTGAAGTTGACTTTCAAATTAGGGTTTAGACAAAATGACCTATAATGTTTCAACATAGACAATGATTTTCCAAGAACAACTAGCTCTAGGTCTCAACATGAAAGTTGTTTGTAATGTCATTTAGAGTAACTTTGCTCTTGGAATAATTTTCATATGGTGAAAATTGTAGGAGATAGGGTCTAGGGAGACCCAGTTTTGATCATATGAATTCATCTGGCCAACCACCATCCACCAACTTGCTAACCTTTAATTATTTGGACTTTTTTGTCTCATGGTAGATCATATATGCATAATATGATGAATTTTGAAATGTCACTTGAGATATTTGATCAATGGGTAAGATAGCTTGTTGGAGAAGTTACTCAATACACCCAACCAAACTAGGGTTTCCAAGGCAAATCACCCTCAAACTCTTCAAGAAAACTTGATCGATATAATATGTAGGAATCAATAGAACTCATACATGATTCTCATAACCATTCTTGGATCAATTCATGGTTGTGCTCTTTGTCATGAGGGTCTCAAACCCTAGATATGAACTTGATAAATCAATGGTGATCATGCCCTACCTACAAAAGAGTTAGGCAAATGCAAAGACATATTTTTGTATTTTGGTTAGTAAAATGATAATATACAAGTATGATACAATCACATAGTACTTGGTGATCTCTCCCAAAACAAACCCAATGAAAGAGGGGTAAGGAGGATGCCAAGGTATGATCTCAATGTTAATGCATATGATGAAATTGCATGAGGGATGTTAGGGTCAAAATTGGGGTCTTACAGCTGCCCCTATTTAAGGATATTCTATCTGAGGAGGCGAAGGTTAAAATCTTCATGTCGACTCAGTAGAATGGGCTTAAATAACAACATATAGAAACAAATTTTGGTCCCTAAGAGACCTCATTATGCATATGATATGAATTCAAAAGTTAATGCTCTATGGGGAAATATTTCCACAAAGGAAAAGAAATCAGAGAGACCGAAAGTCCACAGGAGTATAATGTATTTCGTAAGGAAAACTCACTGGGGAGACAGAGACTCTGGGGGAAACAGGAGTTATGCGTAGGCCAGGCTACAACTTAAAACTACTGGGGGACTCGAGGAATTCCATACAAAAAGAAAGACTCAGCCGGGGAAACAGCAACATTTGCAGGGGATACGAGTAAGTCAGGATAAAACTAATGTACTTGAATCATGCAGGAAAAGCGATTTCACTAAGGCAATGTGCACTCGACTCAACTGGGAAAGAAATAAGCTTCAACACAGGAGGAGAAGAATTCTATTATCCACTACATGTTACTGGGTGAGGAGATAATAAAGATCAGACAGAGAGGACATCCGTCATCGGTTAGGATGAACATATCAAGAATGACTCGCTGGGTACCAACAGAAGGGAGTATTCATTACCGGTTACTGGGTAAGAATAGCCTTGTTGGGGAAAACTATAAAAAATAGGATTTACAACTACCAGTTACTAGGCAGAATACCAAAGGTGAGAGTACCAGTCATCGGTTAGGATGAACATATTAAGGATAAACTCAACAGGGAAGAAAATCTGTCATCGGTTAAGATGAACATATCAAGGATAAACTTGCATGGGATTGTCAAGGAGGATATCCGTCATCGATTAAGATGAACATATTAAGGATAAACCAACTGAACAAAAAGTAGGAATTACATCTATCAAATACTGGATAGAAGACCAACAAAGAGAAAATCTATCATCAGTTAAGATGAACATATCAAGGATAGACTCTAAGGGGGGAGAAAATAGGAATTACATCTATCAGTTACTGGATATAATACCATCAAAAAGAAAATTCGTCGCTGGTTAAGATGAACATATCAAAGATTAACTCTGCGAAGGGGACAAAAACATGATTTGCAACTACCGGTTACTGGGTAGAAGACCGCAAAGAGAAGGAAACCCGACATTGGTTAGGATGAACATAGCAAGGATTAACTCTCTAGGGAACAAGAATAGGGATAACAACTACCTTTTTACTGGGTAGGATATCAAAGGTGAGGACATCCGTCATCGGTTAGGATGAACATATCAAGGATAAACTCAGGCAGGGGAGAGAAAGTTATCTGTCATCGGTTAGGATGAACATATCAAGGATATACTTTTTGGGGAATAGATCCTTTGGGGTCTCTACTGAAGAGAAAAACAGGGGTACTTTTGTTGGGTATTGGGCAAGAAGTAACGAACTGCAAACTAAGAAGATTACTAGTTACTGGGTAATAAACTCTTAGGAGACTCGAAGCATCTATCTATGTAAGAGGTAGAAAGAAACAGTCAATTAAGACTCAACCCAATGAGGATATAACTCAAGGGGAGTAATTCCATCCAGATAAACAACTGGAAAGGAAACTGAAGTAATAATCATCCACGAGGAACAACTCAATGGGGAAGAGGAGAAAGGTTAAAGTCTTTTTGCCTAAGGGGTTGACGCTCTACAATTGAGGGAGGACAGACACCAAAATTTGTATGGGGATAAATTACCGCCATACAGAGAATGAGAATCTCAAACCAGCAAGTTAATCAGATATGACGATGTAGATATGAAAATTATCAAATTATATGAATGTATATATACATATGATGATTATGCTGACAAAACGATCACAAAGGATATAAAAGTGTCGCAAATAAAATGAATCATCCGAACAATCCTCGATCAATCCATAACAAAGAGGGAGACAACTGCTGGAGAACAGAGAAATCGACAAACCAAAGGCTCAAATCTAGCCGCGGGAAGAGATTTGCTGAGGTGAGGCGAAGTTATCGAGTCTGCAAGGAACTTTAGTTCAACACCATATTAGATGGGGACACAACCATACATAAGATAAACACAAAACAGCTGCTCAAAAACTAGGAGGAAACTCTGACTGGGAGCGAGTCGGGTGGCGACTGGTGGGGAAACCAATGTGATCTACTGGGGAAACATCTTACTCTGCTGAAGATCAACCCTGTTGGGGAACACAGAAACACTGCCAGGGAAATAACATGTTGCAAGGTACTAAATCAACCAACTTAGCTGGGAAAAAGAATCGGAACTCCACTAGGGAACAAACACTTCGCAGGGGAACCGGATCAACACAAACAACTAGGAACACCCGAAGAGTTAACTGCTTGGGAAACCTCTAATGCTTAGCACTTAAGGACTTGCTACTCTTTGAAGTGATGTTGATACTTCCTTTTTAATTTGCTTTGAAAATTTCTTGTTTTTATATGTTTTAAGAAAAAGAGATTTTGATTAAAAGTTTTAAATTTCCAAAACGATCATAATAAAATTTAAACTATTGGCTGAAGTAAATAAGAGTAGAAACAAACGGATAAAAGCTCAACTTTATTTAATGTGATGGTAGTCTGTAAATGACAAGACTCCATAGATTTTTACAAAGTTGAAAATGGTAATTTACATGGAAAAGGATTACATTGAATACAAATGATCCTTAATCCTTCTACCAACTCTTGATATCCATTGTGCTCTTGACCGCTGCCAGGATGATGAATCGACGTCAACCTTGTGCTCAAAGTTCTCCAAAGTTTGAAAATCGGCAGAATGCAGTTACTTGCCATAATCCCTAATTTTTGCATAAGCTTCCCCAAGGTGGGGTACTCAACTTATCGAGAAATTCTTTTTGTTTTTATGTCTCTAATTTTTGCCTGGATCGCCCTTTCGGGTTTTCAATCCACCAAGGCGCTCTTTTTTTCCTAAGCCGCCCTTTAGGGTTTTCAACTTAGCGGGTTGTTCTTTTCTTTTTAGGTGAAGTGTTTCTTGACTGCATATGCGTTCACAGGACAAGTGAACTCTTCACTATGCATAGTTGTAAGAATCAGAGCACCATCTGAAAAGGCTCTCTTAACAACATATGGGCCTTCATAATTAGGAGTCCATTTTCCCCTAGAATCTGGTTTGAACGAAAAGATATTCTTAAGCACGAGGTCACCTTATCTAAAGACACGAGGTTTGACCTTCTTATCAAAATCTTTCTTCATTCTCTGCTGATATAACTGACTATGACACATGGCAATCGATCTCTTCTCTTCAATTAAATTCAGTTGGTCAAACCTGGTCTGACACCATTCATCCTCAGTCAACTTGGCTTCCATGAGCACTCGCAATGAAGGAATCTCAACCTCTACGAGGAGCGCTTCTTCCATACCATATACAAGAGAGAAAGGGGTTGCCCTTGTTGAAGTACAGATGTATGTACGATACCCATGCAAAGTAAATGGGAGCATCTCATGCCAATCCTTATATGTGACAACCATCTTCTGAATAATCTTCTTAATGTTCTTGTTTGCAGCTTCAACAACCTCATTCATCTTAGGTTTGTAGGGAGAAGAGTTATGATGTGCAATTTTAAAATCTTTGCAAAGATCTTCCACCATATTGCTATTCAAGTTCGATCCATTATCAGTAATGATCTTACTTGGCACACCATAACGACATATGATCTTATTCTTGATAAACCTTACAATAACTTGCTTGGCTACATTTGCATACGATGCCGCTTCAACCCATTTTGTGAAGTAGTCAATTGCCACTAAAATGAAACAATTTCCATTCGAAGCTTTGGGTTCAATCATCCCAATCATATCAACTCCCCGCATGGAGAAGGGCCATGGGGAAGAGATAACATTCAATAGTGTCGGGGGAACATGAATCTTATCAGCATATATTTGACACTTGTGGCACTTCTTTACAAACTTGCAACAGTCAGATTCCATTGTCATCCAATAGTAACCGGCTCGCAACATCTTCTTTTCCATTGCATGTCCATTGGAATGAGTACCAAAGGAACCTTCATGCACTTCGGTCATCAACAGGTATGCTTCGTGTCTATCCACGCATCTGAGCAAAACCATGTTGAATTTTCTCTTTTATAGTATATCACACCACTCAAGTAGAAATTACCGGCTAATCTTCTCAAAGTATTCTTATCTTTCAAAGATGCCCTAGGCGGGTAAATCTGACTTTGGAGGAAACATTTGATATCGTAATACCATGGCTTCTCGTCTTTGACTTCTTCAACAGCAAACACATGAGTTGGCCTATCAAGACACATCACAGGCAAATTAGGAACTTCATTCCAATACTTCACTACAATCATTGATGCCAACGTTTCAAGAGCATCTACCATCTGGTTCTCATCTCGAGGGATATTGAAACTCAACTTTTGTAAAGAAAGTTGAAATCCTCCTCGCATAATCTCTATATGGTATCAAACCGGGTTGATTTTTCTCCCATTCACCTTTGATCTGATTCAGAACCAAAGCTGAATCTCGAAAGACATCTAAATACTTGATTCTGAGATTCATGGCCTCTTCAAGCCCCATAATGCAAGCTTCATATTCTGCCATGTTGTTTGTACATTTGAAAGTCAATCTAGCTATAAATGGTAGATGCGTGCCTTGAGGAGTAATAATCACTGCTCTAATGCCATTTCCATATTGATTAACACCTCCATCAAATACCATGCCCCAACGGGAACCAGGTTCTGGCCCTTCTTCAAGAAATGGTTCATCACAATCTTTCATTTTCAAGTACAAGATCTCTTCATCGGGAAAATCATATTGCACTGACTGGTAATCTTCAATTGGTTGGTGAGTCAAATGGTCAGCCAAGACATTACCTTTGATCGCTTTCTAAGATCGGTATTCGATATCATACTCTGATAACAACATCTTCCAACGGGAATCCTCCCATTTAAATCAGGCTTCTCAAATATATACTTGATTGGATCCATTTTGGATATCAACCAAGTGGTATGATTCAACATGTACTGACGCAGACGCTTAGCAACCCAAGCCAATGCGTAACAAGTTTTCTCAAGCATATAATACCAAGTCTCACAGTCGGTGAACTTCTTACTGAGGTAGTAGACTGCAAATTCTTTCTTTCCAGTCTCATCTTGCTGACCAAGGACACAACCCATACTTTCTTCAAGCACAGTCAAATACATGATCAATGGTCTTCCTTCAATGGGCGGAGACAAAATCGGAGGTTCAAGAAAATATTCCTTGATACTATCAAAAGCTTTCTGGAAGTCTTCGGTCCAATCACAAGACTGATCTTTCCGAAGAAGCTTGAATAAAGGCGCACATGTGGCGGTCATGTGGGAAATAAATCTGGAAATATAATTTAAGTGGCCGTGAAAACCTCTAACTTGCTTCTCAGTTTGGGGCACAGACATCTCTTCTATTTCTTTGACCTTGGCAGGATAAACTTCAATACCTTTCTCGCTGACAATAAAGCCCAACAACTTACCAGAACGAACACCAAAAGTACACTTATTGGGATTCAAGCGGAGTTTATATTTCCTCAAATGCTGGAATAGCTTCAACAAATGCTCAACATGTTCCTCTTCATCAATTGATTTAGTAATCATGTCATAGACATAAACTTCAATTTCTTTATGCATAAGTTGTACCAGCATTCTTTAGATCGAAAGGCATCACTCTATAACAGAATGTTCCCCAAGGTGTAATGAATGTGGTCTTCTCCATATCTTCGTATGCCATCTTGATCTGATTATATCTGGAAAATCCATCCATAAACAAAAAGACTTTGAATTTAGCAGTATTGTCTACCAAGATATCAATGTGTGGTAGAGGGAAATCATCTTTCGGACTGGCTTTAATAAAATCTCTATAGTCAACACACATGCAGACTTTTCCATCTTTCTTCGGCACATGCACAATATTGGCCACCCATTACGGATACTCAGCGGTCACAAGGAAACCGACATCAATCTGCTTTTTCACTTCCTCTTTGATCTTCACAGCCATATCAGGATGCGTTCTTCTCAACTTCTGCTTGATTGGCGGGCATTCTGGCTTCAACGGCAATCTATGCTCCAAAATCTCAGAATCCAACCCAGGCATGTCTTGATAGGACCAAGTAAACACATCTGAATACTCTCAAAGAAGATCAATCAACCCCTTCTGGACATCTGGACACAAGCGAGACCCAATCTTGACTTCCTTCACATCATCCTCAGAACCCAAGTTGACTAGCTCAATATGCTCTTCGAACGGTTGAATGGTCTTTTCATCTTGCTCAAGAAGACGAGATAATTCATCACTCACTTCTATAGAACTTTCCTCCTTGGCTTCAAACATAGGGAACTCAAATTTTGGAGAAGGAGAAGGATCATTGTATTCAATGGGGTTAGAAACCAACCTGCATAAATGATTTGATATTTTGATTTTAGAGAAGCGGATTTGTGACTAAATATTATGTAGATGGACAATTATATTGTTTATTTATGTTTTTTGTGATTACCATTTTCAGAATAAATGCAAAAAGTAAAAACAAGACATCATAGATGTGGATGAATAGAATTAATTTTATTAATGATCAATTTGGAAATGCCCAAACAATGTTCACTTCTCCCTTAGGCATAGGAGAAGGATTTTAAAAACATATAAAAGCAATTACTTAGATTGATGCAAAATAACAGGAATATCAACAGGAGTCCAATTGTTGCAAGCCTTTCCATGCGTCATAAAATTGGTGTAGTCTTCCTCTTCATCATCCTCTAGCACAACAGCTAAGTGTTGTTCATTGCCATGAATGAACCCTCCGCTACGGAAGCTACGTTTCATATCTTCAGACCTTGCAGTTGATGAACCTTTCTGGAACCCCAAACCAGTTCTGCCTTTGTTGTCAGAGACCTCTACCATGCGCCCCCACTGATCAATGTTTCCTTCTTCCACAATCTTCTTAGCATCTTTCAATGAGGACATAGGTTCCCCACCTCTCTTTTCAGCAGCAATAGATAAGGCCTGGAATGGATTTACAACCTCATCCTCAGCTTCAACGTAAGAGAAATATGATAGGTGACTAACCAACAACGCCTTCTCTCCACCAACAATCACAAACTTTCCATTCTTCACAAATTTAAGTTTCTGGTGAAGTGTGGAGGTAACAGCTCCTGCCTCATGGATCCATGGCCTTCCCAACAAGCAACTGTAGGCCAGGTGGATATCCATAACTTGAAAAGTACAAAGCTAGATTATGATTTCTTCCCTCCTCAGGGAGTTCTTCATCACAGAAGCTAAGGTTATTGCAGGAAGTGATGTTAGCCACAATATGATCGAATTGATCCATTGTAACATCATGCTCTATAAATGCTTGTTCCAAAACTCTCTGTAGTGCTTCTCTGTGCGCTTCAGAATTCATGAGCAGAGACAACACTGAGATTTTTGATGGGGTTTGGAGCAGCTGCTCCACCATATTACACTCACTTCTCTTGATTAATCGAAGTACCTCATCATCATTGTTAGCCTTCAAATCGCTGGATTCACCAGACTTACCCTTTGAAACACCAACTGGATCTTCAACAGGCACTTCCACCTTCTTACTCACAACTAATTCTTCCTTATCCTTTGTGAACACCGACCCAAACACACGACCACTGCGGGTCACCTTGGTAACATCAGCAATGCTCACCACATAGCTAGTCGTAGGTATCGGAACCTCTTGAACACCTTCTATCATTGTAGCATTATACTGATACGGCAGAGCTTTATCAGATGAATACGGGACCGGGCCCGCTAACCGTATAACCAACGACGATACTGATCTATTGTTGATATTGTTACTGTTGTTATTGTCGTACTGGATTACCAATCTCCCTGGCTGCTTGAAAACGGACACTATGACATTTACATCGTCATCTACATGACGGGATTGAAGAATTTGAATCATGCCTCCATCCATCAGTCACTGGATATCCCTTTTCACAACTTCACAACCCCTCGGGTTAACACTGTAAACAACACAACCATCATGGTCATACTCACAATCATTACCAAACAAACATCCTTATGCATCTGTACCAAGGACCTCCTGATAAAATGCACATCAAAAACTTTAAACTCGCTAGGACAACCATCCACCATATTCACAGAAGAGTTCCTATGGGCGGGCAATGGATGTGCTTTCACATTCGGCGCACAATCCTCGAAGGCCAGCATTCCATTCTTCATTAGCTTCTGAACCTCATACTTGAGCGGATAACAATTCTCGATATCGTGTTCGGGTGCCCCTTGATGAAAAGCACAATGGAGCTCAGGCTTGTACCACCATGGAATTGGTTCTGGAATTTGCGGCGGGTTTCTTGGTTGGATTAGGTTCTTGAGAACCAAAGACGGGTAGAGTTCTGCGTAAGACATAGGAATCGGGTCGAAAGAAACCTTCTTCCTCTCAAAGTTTTGTTGATGATGATTGTTGGTATTGTTGTTGTTGTAGGTGTTTGCTCGTTGTTGCGGTTGTTGTTGTTGATGTTGTGGTTGTTGAACTGGTGTTTATTGTGGATTAGAAAATCCCGGAATAACTGAAGATACTTGATGGTGATGTTGACGGGATGGTTGATTCCTTCTGATATGAGGCCTCCTCTGCCTCCCACTACTTATTGCATTCGCTTCATTGTCCTTCTCCTTCCCAAAATTGCTACCATATCTCTTACTCGACGATGCTTCATCTTTTGACAAGCGTCCTTCTCGGACTCCTTCCTCAAGCCTCATCCCCATATTTACCATTTCGGTAAAGTCACTAGGGGCACTACCAATCATTTGTTCATAATAAAATGAACTCAGAGTTATCAAAAAGATCTTTGTCATCTCTTTTTCCTCCAAAGAAGGAGTGATCTGGGCAGCCAATTCCCTCCATCTCTACGCATACTCTTTGAATGTCTCTTTATCTTTCTAAGACATAGACCTCAGTTGGTCGCTATCAGGCGCCATATCCACATTATACTTATACTGCTTGACAAAAGCCTCTCCCAGGTCATTGAATGTGTGAATGCTTGCACTATCCAACCCCATATACCAACAAAGCGCGGCACTGGTCAAGATTTCTTGGAAATAATGAATCACTAGATGACTGAGCGGACAAGTGTTCCCTTTATACTTTTCAAAGTCAGGCACTTTGAACTTCACTGGGATCATGACGTTGGGCACTAAAAACAACTTAGCAGCACTCTTTCCAAACAAATCCTTACCCCTTAGCGTCTTCAATTCCTTGCGCAGCTCAAGGAACTGATCTTTCATTTCATCCATTTTTTCGTAGACATCCGGACCCTCAGACATCTCGGAGTGATAAATGGTATCCTCTACACGAGGTAAGGTGTGCACAATGGGAGGTGGCACAGGCATGACCGAGCTAGATGCCAGCATGGAAGCAAAAGTAGGCGCAAAGCCTTCAGGCATAAAGTTGGACGGCATCCCCCACGGGAATTCGGCAGGCATAGTGGGCACGAGATGAGCGGTAGCAGCAGGCATGGTAGAGGTAGCCACCTTTGAGATAACCATCCTCTGAGGAGGAGGAGTTGCAGTCGTCGGAGAAAATTGACTCTGAGCAGCAAGAAATCTCTCCAAGTCATTGAACGGCAACTTGTCTAGGATAGGTATGCCCACAAGATAGGCATACTCCTCAAGCGTGGGCAAAAATTGGAAATCCGAAAAAGTGAAGCAACGGTACAAGGGATCATAGAACTGCACCAACACACTCATTAGACCTTCATCCACTTGAGTAGCCAGAATACACAGAAGCTTCCCATGACGAGCCTTGAATTCCAAGGGATCTAATACATAGGATGTCAAACTCCTTAACTCTTTCAAGTTGGGTTGTCTGAAACTGTACTTCTTCGCATTCCTTCTTTGCTTATCCATGTCTGAAAATTTGCAAATAGACCTCTTAAGTTACTTGAAAGTTTTCTCATTGTTGATGATATGGATGTGTATGAATGCATGAATGCATGGATGCAACAATCACACTCAAGGATCAAGCAAATCACCCCACACAAAGGTCATGGGATGGATCAAGTCATCCTTAATATCAATCATCAATTTTGGTGGATTATGGTTTACACCTTATCAACACCCAAGTTCCATTGATATTAAGGATACACAAGAACGGATCAACCACGAATCAAGGGTTCGTTGCGAGTCGCGAGCATGGAGTCTTGGTTAAGAACCACCCAAAGGGAGTGTACTATGGTTAAACCTGACAATCATGTTCTACAAGAGGTTCCCATAGTCATCATCCCATCTTTTGGATATTATCGGATAAACGACTACTCGTATTCCAAAAATATTCTCAAGAGAGACTCTTATGAGTATAGTATCGCGTAACAATCGTATCAAATCTTACACTTGAACGATCTTCGCACTACGTCCTAAAAATAGGCCAAGATGGGCGTGGTAAACTAAGGTCCTTGGCTTCTAACGCATATATTGGAAAGAGTAATGCCTAACCACGACTAATCGTGTGACATTATTGATCCCAACATAATCTCCACCAAGTGAATGGGCTTGCAAGTCAACTTGCTAAGGAATAACTCCACACAAGTCAACAAGACTATGTCGTTCTCCTATCCTAAGTGCACTCGAGTTTGGATACAGAACTCATCTCACGAAGATCACCAAGCATACAAGGAATTAATATTCAAACAATTCAATCATTACATACAATACAGTAATCCCAAATTGCACAAAAATATGTCACAAAGCAATATACCATACAATACAACAAATATGAAAAGTAGGCAAAACCCACTAGGCAAATGATATTCCCCAGTAGAGTCGCCACTTTTCTGTAGCGGGGTATTCGTTACCATTAGAGATATTGACTAAATCCAAGGTAAACCATACAAGTCGAGTCGCCACCACACTTCTATTTATCCAAAGGAATGGTTAGAAAGCGAACAAAAACCTAAAAGTTTTATCGAATCAAAAACTAGTAAAAATGTCAGAGATCTGGGTAAGGGGGTTGGTTATGAAATGGGAAGGTTTTAAGCACCCAAAATATCCTAGGTACTCCTAGGGAGCCCTTTTCATAAGTGTTGTTCTAGTCTAAAGGGTGTAGGTATATCTAAAGTACTATTTACTAAAAGGAAGGTTAAAAGAAAATGACTCGCAAGGATGTCGCATCCACTGCCTACGTATCTCATCTGAGCATGAGAATCAGAGTCTTCGTAGGTCAAACCAAAAGATTTTAAAAATAATGAAAATTGGCACGTGAATTAATTAAAACAAAACATAGGTCAAACCAAAAGTCAATTAATAAGACTAGGTTAGAAATAAATCAAGAATAAATAGTAAATTAATCAAGAAAAATATGAAAAATTAAACTAAATAAGGTGGGGTTAGGTAATCATCATCCCCCAAAAATATTTTAAAAATAATGAAAATTGGTACACGAATTAATTAAAATAAAACAGAAGTCAAATTAAAAGTCAACCAACCAAACTAGGTCAAAACTATATCCAAAATAAATTGAAAATGTGAAATAAAATTCCAAGAAAAGGTCAGGTTGACCATGAGACAATGGTCAACACTCATCATAAAAATCAAATGCTAACAATAATTTTAAGTCATAAAAATAAAATCAATAAAAAAAAGTGTGTTAAAATGGACCATTTAGAATAAATAATTAATATTAAAAAAATATGAAAATAAAAATTATATAAAATTAAATAAAACGTTAAGAAAAGTGAAAAATATTTTTGGGTAATTTTATGGACGTAGAAAATATTTTAAATACGAAAAAGAAATATGAAAATGGAAGGATTAATGGTGATGAACATGGTAAGCAAGCGTAGATATATCAAAACATGGCCATGGAAGAGATGATTACCTAATGGAAAATAGAAGTGGAATGGAATCTGATATGTGATGAAGCTTTGCCTCCTTTCCACGAAATTCCAATGCTCCTTTAGGGTTAGGGTTTCAGCTTCTTAAATATGGTGGATTAGGTGTTCTCATGGGCTTGTTAATAAGTGATTTATCCATAAGAATAAAAGTGTGAAGTGAGGTGTAAAATGTTGTTATTTTGGGCCAAACTTAAGTGAATGGATGTTCAATGCATGGCCAAAAGAGGTAAAAAATGTGACTGGTATGTGCAGCATACTTAGAAAATTTGATTGGGCCAGCCAGACCCAAAATCTGCCTAGAAAATCAAGTCATGGTGCCCACTTTAAATGAATGTATCCCTCAAACCATGGATCTAAATGAGATGATTCCAAAAGGATATGAAAGAGGACATGGCAAGGTACAATTGTTGTGAGGAAAGTATTTTCAAATAATCCCTTGAAGTGCAAGAAAACTGGCCAAGAAGTCTTGACAAATTTTGAAGATTTTGGACTTAGAAATTTTTCTAAGTGTCCTAAAACAATGTCTCACTTTGACTAAGCATAACTTTCTCAATTCTAATCCAAATGGAGGAAACTTTATATTTCTAGAAAGCTTGGAACAAGAGGAACAACTTTCGTGTTGGAGAAAGTTTCAAATGGAGCTTTTATCTTGATGCAAAATAGGCTCAAAGTGAGTGCAACGATCATGAAAACTTGCCCTAAATGGAAAGTCAACCATTTCCAAATTAAGTAACTTTTCCAATTCCTAATTAAATGATGAATCCATGATCCAACCTTGATCAAATTTCACATGTAGGATCCCCTGGGCATGGATTTTGATATTCCACTCTCAAAATGTCAGGAGTTGACTTTTCTGGCCCCACAGTTGACTTTTCCCAAACTGTCTGATTCCCGATTCCATTGATCAATTGAAGCACTTCTAGCTCAAATAAAGAGATGATTTTTTGTATGTAGACCCTTGTGGACATATGGAGGGCCATGGAAAAGAGTTTCACCCAAAGAATCAAAAATAAACTGATTTTATACTAAACCCTAGTTTTAGGGCAAAATGATCAGGAACTGATTGCAATGATTGCCAATGGATCTTTCTGAGATAATTGTGAATCTTCCTAGGCCAAGATGCCTCTCTAATCATGACATGGATGAGCTCCTCTACTTCCAACCAAACATTTCCTGTTGTAGGTATCCATGAAACCCTAATTTCTAATTAAATCCAGATGAACACACTGATAGCTTGAATCCTTCACTGATGAACTGAGGACCCTAATAAGATACTTGGACCCCCCTGAGACCCTTGAGACTTGTATACTTATAAAATGAAGTCCAATTCTCAATCTTGCTTTGTGTGGGCTCCTTCTGTTAAGGAGTGATCGATCAAAACCTGATTTCCATGTCACTAATGTAGTATGCAATGAGTATGACCTAATATGATACTAATGAAGTGTAAAACATAATCCCATGCTTCCAAGATAAATGAAGGGTAAATTTTGGGGGTATTACAGCTGCCCCTATTCAATCAACTGGAAACCCGAAAGGAAGATAACAACGGCTTTCGAACTTTCAAGGTATCAAGTGATTGAATACGATAAAATCTCGAAAATTTACACTGAAGTGAAAAAATGAAGTAACAATGCCTGTCAGAATCGACCAAGAGGTGGTCTTGAAAAAGAATCCGTCTGGTACGGTGAGAGTCGGTATGAACACCGAAACAAGGAATGTTAGCCTGAATACCAAAATAAATGGTAACACAAAAATAACCATGGCCTGAATGCCGCTCATCAATCTGAATACTGGAAATGACTTCGATCTGAGCATCGGACGATACTTGATTATCAAACATCGGTCTGAACAGCGGGAAACTGGCCTAAATTCCACTTCGGTCTGAATACCGGAAAACTGGCCTGAATGCCACAAGTTGCATCGACCTGAATGTCGGAAACTTCTTCGATCTGAACATCGGAAAACTGGCCTGAAAGCCACTTCGGTCTGAATACTGGAAACTTGGCCTGAATGCCACAAGTTGCATCGACCTGAATGTCGGAAACTTCTTCGATCTGAACATCGGAAAACTGGCCTGAAAGCCACTTCGGTCTGAATACTGGAAACTTGGCCTGAATGCCACAAGTTGCATCGACCTGAATGTCGGAAACTTCTTCGATCTGAACATCGGAAAACTGGCATGAATGCCACTTCGGTCTGAATACCGGAAACTTGGCCTGAATGCCACAAGTTGCGTCGACCTGAACGTTGGAAACTTCTTCGATCTGAACATCGAAAAACTGGCCTGAATGCCACTTCGGTCTGAATACCGGAAACTTTCATGCCTATCAGCATCGGCAGAAATAGGGAAAATGATAATTGAGGCGACGCGTGGGCCAACGACCCCTGTTGGAAATAATAAAGGATAAGTCATGAACAAACTTCAGTTTGAGTACTGGAAACAAACTTCTGGCTTATCACTTGGGATACCGAGAATGTCTTATGCTTTACATGCGTATGTTGGAATTTTTCAATGGCGTAATGCTCCATGAAAATGGAAATGCTACGCGATTTGGGAGGATGCAATGCAATATGATTCTACATGCAGGGATGCGAAATGCTTGATTAGAGAGAACGCCAAGCTGAGGCAAGGAATTCTGCTGGGGAAATGATCACAATCTTCCGGACCCTGGCAATGCTGTTGGAGATACACAGCACAATGAACTCTGTGGGGAAATGACCCGCCACACGGTGTTCTGGCAATAACAAAATACCGAGACTCTGACTAGGGAGAGAATGACACTGAAAGTTTGCTGCTGAGGAAAGCGACAGTGGTTCTAGCAACCATAATCTGCGAGAGAGACGACTCAGCAGGGGAAGCAAACACCGATACGGTACCGAGATTCTACTTCAAGGAAAGAGACCATGGGTCTAGCGTCGAGATCATCGATCTGGCATCGAACTCTGAGGAGCAGCCGCTTCTGCTGGGAAGATACAGTCTGGCACTATCAACTCCGCTGGGGATATACAGTCTGACACTGTCAACTCCGCTAGGGATATACAGTTTGACACTGTCGACTCTACTGGTGAATGTATAATCTGAAACAAATGCTTGGGGAAGTACAGTAGTGAGAACCTGCTGGGGATTGAAGAATCCAATGCTCGGATCAGCTTTACAGGGATAAGATACCCAATACCAACTGTTGAGGAAAAACATCCGTGATCATCTACTGGGAACCTTAAGGAAATGCCCCGAGTGTACCTGTTATGAATAGACGATCCAAAGCACTTAAAATTTACAGCAATTTTAAATGTTTATTAAGCATGTACCTGTAAATCTCTTATGTTTCATGATGTAATGTTTATCAAAAATTCGGACGTCATTTTTGCAAACAAAGTAGTAAAATGAAAATGAACACAAAGATGTACTGAATAACATGATTTTATTGATTGAGTGGTCTCTGAATAGGTATTTACATCAGGAAGAAAACCCTGGAAAGAGGTAATTGCACAACAGATAAAAACAGAAATTAATCTAATGGCAATGTGAAATGGATTTCTATCGGGTTCCAATTCTGCTATGATTCACTCGTCTTCAAGATCCTCCAGATGATCAGCTTTCCGAAAAAGGTGATTGGACTGTTTCCTATCCTTCGGAAGTTTCCGGTTATCGACATGAGATGATATTCAGAACTACTCAGAACACAGCCATTCGCTTAATCCTTAACTTTTGCCTGGATCGCCCTTTCGGGTTTTCAATCCACCGGGATACCCATTTTTGCCTAAGTTTCCCTTTCAAGTTTTCAACTTACCGGGTGTACAATCTTTTCATTTTTTTAATCCCTAAATTTTGCCCGAACCTTTTTCATTTTCTTGGTTCGCTGGGATGCCCATTTTTTTGCCTGGACTAATCTTTTTATCGTCCAACGGGTCTATTTTATGCGAAGTATTTTTTAACTGCGTCTGAGTTCACAGGGGAAGTGAAGTTTTCACCATCCATAGTTGCAAGCATTAAAGGCTCCACCATCAAAAACCTTGGTGACAATATACGGTCCATCATAGTTAGGAGTCCACTTGCCCCTGTGCTCTATCTGAGGAGGAAGGATCCTTTTCAACACCAAATCTCCGAATTGGAAGCATCGAGGACACACTTTCTGATCAAAGGCTCTCTTCATCCGACTTTGATATAACTGCCCATGACAAATGGCTGCCATTCACTTCTCTTCGATGAGACTCAACTCATTGAACTTTGTCCGAACCCATTCAGCTTCGTCTAACTTGACATCCAGCAGGACTCTTAGAGAAGGAATCTCCACTTCAACAGGTAGGACTGCTTCCATACCATACACAAGGGAGTAAGGGGTTGCCCCGGTCGATGTACGTACTGAAGTACGGTACCCATGCAAGGCGAAGGGTAGCATCTCATACCAATCTCTGTACGTAACGACCATCTTCTATACAATCTTCTTTATGTTCTTATTTGCTGCCTCAACAACACCGTCCATCTTAGGACGATAAGGGGAAGAGTTGTGATGTTGAATGTTGAAGTTCTTGCACAACTCCTTCATCATTTTGTTATTGAGATTAGAACCATTATCAGTAATGATTCTTTCGGGAATCCCATAACGACAAATGATTTCTTTCTTAATGAATCGGGCAACCACATGTCTGGTGACCTTCGCAAATGACGCTGCTTCGACCCACTTGGTGAAATAGTCGATGGCAACAAGGATGAAGCGATGCCAATTGGAAGCAGTTGGCTCAATCTTTCCAATCATATCAATGCCCCACATAGCAAACGACCATGGAGAAGACATCACATTCAGAGGATTTGGCGGCACATGCACCTTATCAGCATAAATCTGGCATTTATGACACTTCCGAGCATATTTGAAACAATCAGATTCCATGGTCATCCAGTAATAACCCGCTCTCAACAATTTCTTAGCCATTGCATGTCCGCCGGAATGAGTAGCGAAGGAGCCTTCATGAACTTCCTACATTAACATGTTTGCTTTGTGTCTATCCACGCATCTGAGCAAAACCATGTTGAAGTTCCTCTTATACAGCACATCGTCTTTGTTCAAGAAGAAACTGCCTGCCAACCTTCTCAAAGTCTTTCTATCATTGTTTGATGCCCCTGCAGGGTACTCTTGATTCTTCAGAAAGCACTTGATGTCGTGGTACCAGGGCTTGTCATCAACTACCAGTTCAGCAGCAAACATATATGCGGCCCTATCAAGGCGCATAACATCGATCCTGGGAGCATAGTTCCACCGAATCACCTTGATCATGGAGGACAGAGTAGCCAGAGTATCTGCCATTTGGTTCTCATCATGAGGTATATGATACAACCTTACTGTTGTGAAGAAAGTCAACAGTCGTCTTGTGTAATCTCTATAGGGGACCAGATTAGGCTGGAGAGTATTCCAATCACCATTCACTTGATTGATCACTAGAGCTGAATCTCCGAAGATGTCCTGAGTCTTGATTCTCAAATCAATGGCTCTCTCGATACCCAAGATACAGGCTTCGTACTCAGCTTTATTATTGGTGCACTCGAAAGTCAGGCGAGCGTTGAAAGGCATGTGGGCACCTTTCGGGGTGGTAATGACGGCACCAATTCCACTTCCTTTGGCATTGACGGCCCCATCAAACACAAAGTCCACTTTTCATATGGATCAGGTCCCTCCTCAACAACTGGCTCTTCACAGTCTTTCATCTTGAGGAACATGATATCTTCATCCGGAAAATCAAACTTCATCGGCTCATAATCATCAATCAGTTGTTGAGCAAGATAGTCTGACAAAATACACCCTTTGATGGCTTTATGGGATGTATACTTGATGTCATACTCTGTCAGTACCATTTGCCAACGAGCAACCCTTCCGGTGAGAGCTGGCTTCTCAAATATATACTTGACTGGATCCATTTTGGAGACCAGTAAGGTTGTGTAAGTCATCATGTATTGTCTCAATCGCTTAGCAGCCCATGCAAGTGCACAACATGTCTTTTCAAGCATTGAGTACCTCGACTCGCAATCTATGAATTTTTTACTCAGGTAGTAGATGGTAGGCTCTTTCCTACCTGTCTCGTCGTGTTGACCGAGAACACAACCCATGGAATTATCAAGTACTGTCAAATACATAATCAGCGGTCTCCCTAGGACTGGGGGCATAAGGATAGGAGGATTCTGCAAATACTCTTTTATCTTCTCGAAAGCCCTTTGGCAATCATCATTCCACCTGATAGCCTGATCGTTTCTCAACAATTTGAATATTGGCTCACACGTGGCTGTTAGGTGAGAGATGAACCTTGCAATGTAGTTCAACCTTCCTAAGAAACCACAGACTTGTTTCTCTGTTCTTGGCTCAGGCATTTCTTGTATTGCTTTTACTTTGGCCGGATCCACCTCAATCCCTTTTTCACTAACAATAAAACCCAGCAGTTTTCCAAGTCTCACCCCGAAAGTACACTTGTTCGGATTAAGCCTCAGCTTGAATTCCTCAAACGCTCAAACAATTTCTGCAAATTCACCAGATGTTCTTCTTCCGTCTGAGATTTGGCAATCATATCATCAACATAAACCTCGATTTCATGATGAATCATATCATGGAAAAGAGTTACCATAGCTCGTTGATATGTTGCCCCAGCATTTTTCAGACCAAATGGCATCACCTTGTAGCAGAAGGTGCCTCATGGGGTTATGAAAGTTGTCATCTCCATGTCTTCTTGTGCCATCTTAATTTGATTATAGCCAGAAAAGCCATCCATGAAGGAGAATACCGAGAACTGAGCCGTGTTATCCACCAAAACATCGATGTGAGGTAATGGGAAATCATCTTTAGGGCTAGCTCTGTTCAGATCCCGGTAGTCGACACACATCCGTACCTTTCCATCCTTCTTAGGTACCGGAACGATATTTGCAACCCATGGCGGATAATTTGTAACCGCTAGAAACCCTACATCCAACTGTTTTTGCACTTCTTCCTTTATCTTGACAACCATCTCTGGTCTTGTTCTTCTGAGCTTCTACTTGACCGGAGGACAATCGTCTTTGAGAGGAAAACGGTGTACCACAATGTCTGTGTCAAGCCCTGGCATGTCCTGATAAAACCAAGCGAAGATGTCAACATACTCTCGCAGCAATTCAATTAACCCCTTCTTCATATTGTCTTCCAAAGCAGCCCCTATCTTGATTTCTCTCTTGGCGTCCTCGGTGCCGAGATTAATCACTTCAATAGACTCTTGATGCGGTTGAATGACCCTTTCCTCCTGTTTTAACAACCTGGCAAGTTCTTCAGGGAGTTCACACTCTTCATCACCCTCTTCTTCAGCTTGAAAGATTGGATTTTCAATGTCGAAGCGAGCCATAGCAGAATTGTTATCAATAGGATCCAGTGATGTGCATCTGCATGAGTGATGGTATGTGCTTATGAGTGTGAACAAGAAGTGGAAACTAAACAAAACATTGCCAAATGTATATATTTTTTTTTTTATTTTTGAAATCTGCAAAAATAGAAAGACAGTGAACAAAATATTTGAATGCAAAAAGACGTCCTTTATTTATGATAAAAAATGCAGGTATCCCCATAGATGAGCCCTACAATGAGTCATTACGCCCTGGGCGGAACGTAAGACTTGGATACGCATGAATAAACAAAGAAAATTACTCTTCAGGAAGAGTGACTTGGATAATCTCTTCAGAAGACCATTTGCGGAGAACTTCACCCGGGACCCTTGGAGGCATCCAGTTGTCAATGTCGCAATCACTATCCCCATCTTCTTTGTTGATTGTAGAGACCTGGCCATGCTGAATGATGCCAGCACTGGAGAAAGTAATCGGCCCCTACGAGTCTGAGGCATTGAAGTTGTAGAAGTCAATGTCGGCTGATACCTAATCCCAAACTTGTCTTCCTTTACAGGTAAATCCACCAGAAGTCCCCAACCGGGAGCAACACCTGAATTTACCAAGGCCTGTGCTTGCTTGAAGGACGACAAAGAGGCACCTGCTTCAACCTCTTCCACTAGAGGTGCATCCTTGACTTGAACTGCCTCAAAGGTCTGACACAGGGTCTCATGAATCTCACCTTCTTCCTCTACATACTTGAATGTAGACAGGTTACTGACCAGAATATCCTCCTCACCATAGACCATGATAATTCTTCCGTTGACCGGGAACTTGATCTTCTGATGCAAGGTCGAGGAGACTGACCTAGCATTGTGGATCCAAGGACGATCCAGCAACCAGCTATACGAAGGACTAATATCCATAACATAGAATACAGTGTTAAAGGTTTGTGATCCAATCTGAATTGGCAATTCTACCTCTCCGAACACCGACCTCTTAGAACCATCGAAGGTTGTTATCACAAGATCGGAAGGCTTCAAGATCAAACCTTCTACATCTAACCTTGATAGGGCTCTCTTGGGTAGCACATTGAGAGAGGAACCTATATCCACCAGAACATGGGATAACATGGTGTCTTTACACTCCATCGAGATGTGCAAAGCCTTGTTATGATCGCGTCCAACTGGCGTCAAGTCAGAATCAGTAAAACCCAACCCGTTGCTTGTATGAACATTAGCAACGATCCCTTCTAGTTGGTTCACTGAGATCTCCTGAGGCACATATGCAGCATTAAGGACCTTCAGGAGTGCCTCCCCGTGTGCCTCCGAACATAGCAGGAGTGAGAGAATAGATATCTTGGATGGCGTCTGAATCAACTGATCGACTACCTTGTAATCTCTTTTCTTTATAATTCTCAAAAGTTTGTCCACATCCTTCGCAAAAGCAGGCTCAGAGCCAGCCTGTGGTGCAGAGGTACCCTCATTCACAACTTGCTTTCCTTTGGCCTTCGCTGCGGCGTCATCACTATCAGGTTGGGTAACCGGTGGTGAGAACAGTCTACCACTTCTGGTGAATCGCCCGATTCCACCAACATTGTCCACTGCGGGATCTTTCATCTCAATTCCAGGTTCAGACTTCTGATCCTGCACCTCTTCTACTTTCAGTGGCTGCTCCACTCTATGATCGTGCGTGTACACACTCCCCCCGTAATGCCAAGGAATGGCCCTTTCGTTGGTAAAAGGTAAAGGACCAGGGGTCGTGATGGTCATAGTGGATGGTTGCACTGGTGGCACCGGTTGCACTACTGGCACACTGATCTGAGCGGTCGGGTAGAAAATTATGATAGTGGCAACGTCACATTCATACTCAAAAATCTTATTCATTGAAAAATAAGCATCCGAAACATCGGAATCAAGTTCAACAAATACATCAGAATCAACCATAATGTTTGGAATATCAGCAACAGCATCAGAAAAATCATTGGGAATTACAAAATCCGCAGGAACAACAATTGTAAATTCTTCAGCATCTTCAGGAAAGAGAGGATCAACATCGGCATTCTCGACAACCCCTTCAACAGACCTTTGGGCAGATAGGTCTTCAGCTTGAAGGATACCATCGTCAAGCAAGGCCTGGATACCCTGTTGCAGCCTCACACAAGCCCCACTCTATGCAATACAACCCAAATAACCGCTCCCACAACCGGGGAAGACATCTGCCTTTAGCAAGTATTCTTTGATTTCTAACAGCGGAGTCTTCAGCTTCAACACCTCCTTGACTAATTTGACTTCTCCTTCAACCATGTTAACATTTGATCCACCATGCTGCGACATGGGATTGTTGACAACATTAGGAGCCGGCGCAAAGTTAATGGCCTTTGAATCAATAACGTCCTGAACTACGTGCTTAAAAGCTTTGCAGTTCTCAATAGTGTGGCCAGGTGCCCCAGCGTGGAAATTACACCTAGCATTGGCGTCATAACCCACTGGAAGCCTGCCAACAGGAGGAGCCAAAGTGTGTAACTGCACAAGTTGCAAATGTTGAAGGTTGGGAAGCAACTGGGCATACGACATCGGAAGAGTGTCGAAACGCGTATCCATCATCCTCTGTCTCTGTTGATAAGCAGGTCTGTTACCCTGTTGTTGTTGGTATTGATTTTGTTGACGTTGAGGTTGTTGTTGTTGCACTGGTGCTGCAGCCAGAATGGTCACTGCTGCAACATAAGGTTATTGATGGTAATTCTGAAAGTTATTCCTGCGGTTACCCCTGCTCTAATAAGAAGATATGGCATTTGCATCCCCTTCTCTCCTCTTCTGTCCTCCCAAGAACGGCTTCTTTGACCCCGAAGATGATTCAACCCCATTTTGGATCTTACACGTCTTCAAATAGTTCTCCACCCTCTCACTGGTAGAGACCACATCAGCAAAATTCGAGGTGTTGCAACCCATCAGACGCTCCAAATAAGATCCAGGCAATATGTTTATAAACATGTTGGCCATCTCTTTTTCCAACATCGGAGGCTGAACACGGGAAGCCAACTCTCTCCAGCGTTGAGCATACTCTTTGAAGCACTCGTTGCTCTTGAGAGACAAATTCTGGAGCTGAGTCCTGTCAGGTGCCATATCCGCATTGTACTGATACTGCTTCACAAAAGCCTCAACCAAGTCTCTCCAGCAGCGAATATGGGCTCTGTCCAGCCTTATATACCACTCCAAGGATGCCCCAGCTAGGTTGTCCTGGAAGAAGTACATGAGCAGCTTCTCATCATCAGAATACGTGATCATCTTGCGGAAGTAAGCTTGTACATGAGTCTTCGGGCAAGAGCTGCCATTGTACTTATCAAACACGAGGACTTTGAATTTTGGCAGAACTCTCATGCCTGGGACCAGCCCCAAGTCAGCAACATCCACACCAAGAGCATTCTACCCTTCCACAACTTTCAACCTCTCTTCCAGTCTCCGAAACATAGGGTCCATACCATGGCCCATGCCAAAGTCCTCCTGAAGCAGGGGGAATTGATCCTCCTGATCATCATGGATGGGTTGTTAACCAAGGTTGCCATGTGGGATTGGGATAGGCCCTGATCCATTGGATCCATTAGCCTCTCCAGCCGGAGGATCAGCCACAACCTCCGGTTGAGTAGTAGGGGGATTCCCCTGTACCAACAATCTAATCTCCTGCTGTCCCTGAGCCACTCCTTGGACCACTTCCATGAACTGATTCATGCGAATCCTCATCTCAGCGAGCTCTTCTTGTAAACCTTCCATTGCTCTCTATTTATTCCTTTGGGTACCGTATCGGTGAATGCCTGAGTCAGCTATCCTAATAATGGAACACCAAACAAGATGAGAAACACTGCAGCAGTACTTGTTATGCAAGACATGCTAATGAATGTGCAAATGCAATGACATGTTTATCAATTTCAAAGGGTATTCTACCCCTTGATTCCAGTCTCACATTAGATAAACAGTGTAAGAAAACCCCGACTAGAATCAAGAAGAAGATATAAACCCCTAGGAATAGATAAACATGATGCATGCAATGCTTATGATTTAATTTTTATATCAGAGGAACTTTAGAGTCTTATTTGCAAATTTTGGAAATATTAAACGTTTATCACATACGTAAATATCACGTCAATTAATATTTGGAAATATTTTTACGCCAAAGAAGTACAATCTTGGTAACCAAATACAATATAAGAGAGAAGGAAAATAAACATCCTACGAATCCCTAGAAGCAATCGTCCAAAGCCCTCGAGACTGGAAGATAAGCTGCACGAAGCCTCTTCACCTCCCTCTCATAGGCTGCCTCCATATATGCCTTCTCTTTGGAGAGTCGATCATACTTCCTCTTCCAAAACTTGGAAGACTGAGGAAGTAGAGAAGTCAATGTGTCATCAGGATCATCAATAACCTGGTGCTCAAGGAACTCTATCAAAGCATCCTTCTCTCTGATCTGCTGAAGCAACTTCTCTCGTTCACGGATCCAAGCACGCGAACGGTCTTCGTCTCTCAACTCCTCTACTCCTTGGCTAGGGAGGGTTGAAGGCCCAACCATAACCAAAGGTGTGGGTCTTAGATACTCATAAGGCATGAGGTACTCGGAAGCTCTCCTCCTAACCCAAGAGTATAGGGTTCCAAAGCGATACAGTTCTTCGGACCTAGCTCCTTCCTTCCTTTCTTATGGATCTTGCGCCAAACGCGGACCATCCTGCCCTTCAAGCCTTGGGGATCTTTACCCTCTTGAAAGAACACCCCCTCTAACAGAATGTTATTGGGTTTATCCTTTAAGGGGAACCCAAGCTGACGGCGTGCCAAAATAGGGTCGTAGTTAATTCCACCGCATGTACTAAGAAGAGGTACATTGGAGAATTCACCACAAGAGTCGATAATCTGCACACCATCATATACACGGTTGTACCAAAATATATCATCATTAGTGAGAGACATAAGTCTCGTGGACCACAGTAGACATCCTTTGTTCTCCTTGAAGGCGAGCGTCTGAGGCAAGTGTGAAATAAACCACTTGTACAACAGAGGCAAACAACACACAATGGTACCACCGCCCTTTGCAATCCTCATATGCAAAGAGAAATAAGTGTCACCCAACAGAGTAGGAACGGGATTAAGAGTAGAGAAAATCCTAATGGCGTTCACATCCACAAACTTGTCGATGTTGGGGAATAACACTGGCCCATAGATGAGAAGTACAAATATGGCCTCAAAGGCGTCCTCACTCGTGGCCTTCCCAAACATAGTAGCTCTATCAATGAGGAAATCAGACGAGAGACCTTGAATTCCACCCTTGGTAGTCATATGAGCACCAATAATAGATTCATCTATACACAACAGATCAACAATCTCTTGAGAAGAAGGAACTCTCTCCAAGCCACTGAACGACAACTTGTCTAGGATAGGTATGCCCACAAGATAGGCATACTCCTCAAGCGTGGGCAAAAGTTGGAAATCCAGAAAAGTGAAACAACGGTACAAGGGATCATAGAACTGCACCAACACACTCATTAGACCTTCATCCACTTGAGTAGCCAGAATACACAGAAGCTTCCCATGACGAGCCTTGAATTCCAAGGGATCTAATACATAGGATGTCAAACTCCTTAACTCTTTCAAGTTGGGTTGTGTGAAACTGTACTTCTTCGTATTCCTTCTTTTCTTATCCATGTCTGAAAATTTGCAAATAGACCTCTTAAGTTCCTTGAAAGTTTTCTCATTGTTGATAATATGGATGTGTATGAATGCATGAATGCATGGATGCAACAATCACACTTAAGGATCAAGCAAATCACACCATACAAAGGTCATGGGATGAATCAAGTCATCCTTAATATCAATCATCCATTTTGGTGGATTATGGTTTACACGTAATCAACACCCAAGTTCCATTGATATTAAGGATACACAAGAACGGATCAACCACGAATCAAGGGTTTGTTGCGAGTCCCGAGCATGGAGTCTTAGTTAAGAACCACCCAAAGGGAGTGTACTATGGTTAAACCTGACAATCATGTTCTACAAATGGCTCCCATAGTCATCATCCCATCTTTCGGATATTATCGGATAAACGACTACTCGTATTCCAAAAATATTCTCAAGAGAGACTCTTATGAGTGTAGTATCGCGTAACAAGCGTATCAAATCTTACACTTGAACGATCTTCGCACTACGTCCTAAAAATAGGCCAAGATGGGCATGGTAAACTAAGGTCCTTGGCTTCTAAGGCATATATTGGAAAGAGTAATGCCTAACCACGACTACTCGTGTGACATTATTGATCCCAAGATAACCTCCACCAAGTGAATGGGCTTGCAAGTCAACTTGCTAAGGAATAACTCCACACAAGTCAACAAGACTATGCCATTCTCCTATCCTAAGTGCACTCGAGTTCGAATATATAGAACTCATCTCACGAAGATCACCAAGCA
Organism: Lathyrus oleraceus; assembly: GCF_024323335.1. NCBI lineage: Eukaryota > Viridiplantae > Streptophyta > Magnoliopsida > Fabales > Fabaceae > Lathyrus > Lathyrus oleraceus. Next base: position 351,864,060 of record NC_066582.1, on the reverse strand, counting down.
TACAAGGAATTAATATTCAAACAATTCAATCATTACATACAATACAGTAATCCCAAATTGCACAAAAATATGTCACAAAGCAATATACCATACAATACAACAAATATGAAAAGTAGGCAAAACCCACTAGCCAAATGATATTCCCCAGCAGAGTCGCCACTTTTCTGTAGCGGGGTATTCGTTACCATTAGAGATATTGACTAAATCCAAGGTAAACCATACAAGTCGAGTCGCCACCACACTTCTATTTATCCAAAGGAATGGTTAGAAAGCGAACAAAAACCTAAGAGTTTTATCGAATCAAAAACTAGTAAAAATGTCAGAGATCTGGGTAAGGGGGTTGGTTATGCAATGGGAAGGTTTTAAGCACCCAAAACATCCTAGGTACTCCTAGGGAGCCCTTTTCATAAGTGTTGTTCTAGTCTAAAGGGTGTAGGTATATCTAAAGTACTATTTACTAAAAGGAAGGTTAAAAGAAAATGACTCGCAAGGATGTCGCATCCACTGCCTACGTATCTCATGTGAGCATGAGAATCAGAGTCTTCGTAGCTCGGCTACCTATGGGTTAAAGAGAAGTGTGCTCGGTAAGACGTCGCGTCTTATGCCTATGTATCTCATCTGGAATGAGAATCAGAGCAAAACGTAGTTCGGCTAACTAGGGGTTAAGGATTTCCATCTGAACATGGACTTACAAAAGAGGACACCAGCTGTGTCAAAGGAGGGTGGGCAGTGTGTTCAACATCCTAGCAGTAGGTGTCGCAGCTCGCTGAATTGAGTCTTAGGCAGTTACCTCTTTGCAATAGAACGGACTGACGTGCCACAAGATCGGAGACGCACGGAAGGTCTAAAAGTGGGGAAGCTCTGCTCTAGAGTTGTCATACAATATGGACCTATGTATTAGGATTTACAAAGGGGAACATCTACCTAATGTTAGCATGCAAATAATAAGGGAATTCTACCTATGTTATCATACAAAGGGTTCTACCTAATGGGTGTTACCTAAACGGAACAAGAGTCGACAGATGGAGCGCGGAGAGGAGTTACGGATAAGGGTAGATGGCGATGCCGGAGGCAATCGACTTACAGGTAGATGGCGATGCCTGAGGCAATAAAAAAAAGTGTGTTAAAACGAACCATTTAGAATAAATAATTAAAATAAAATATTAATATTAAAAAAATATGAAAATAAAAATTATATAAAATTAAATAAAACGTTAAGAAAAGTGAAAAATATTTTTGGATAATTTTATGGACGAAGAAAATATTTTAAATACGAAAAAGAAATATGAAAATGGAAGGATTAATGGTGATGAACATGGTAAGCAAGCGTAGATATTTCAAAACATGGTCATGGAAGAGATGATTACCTAATGGAAAATAGAAGTGGAATGGAATCTGATATGTGATGAAGCTTTGCCTCCTTGCCACGAAATTCCAATGCTCCTTTAGGGTTAGGGTTTCAGCTTCTTAAATAGGGTGGATTAAGTGTTCTCATGGGCTTTTTAATAAGTGATTTATCCATAAGAATAAAAGTGTGAAGTGAGGTGTAAAATGTTGTTATTTTGGGCCAAACTTAAGTGAATGGATGTCCAATGCATGGCCAAAGAGGTAAAAAACGTGACTGGTTTGTGCAGCATGCTTAGAAAATCTGATTGGGCCAGCCAGGCCCAAAATCTGCCTAGAAAATCAAGTCAAGATGCGCACTTTAAATGAATGTATCTCTCAAACCATGGATCCAAATGAGATGATTCCAAAAGGATGTGAAATAGGACATGGCAAGGTACAATTATTGTGAAGAAAGTATTTTCAAATAATGCCTTGAAGTGCAAGAAAACTGGACAAGAAGTCTTGACAAATTTTGAAGATTTTGGACTTAGAAATTTTTCTAAGTGTCCTAAAAAAATGTCTCACTTTGACTAAGCATAACTTTCTCAATTCTAATCCAAATGGAGCAAAATTTATATCTCTAGAAGGCTTGGAAGAAGAGGAACCACTTTCATGGTTGAGAAATTTTCAAATGGAGCTTTTATCTTGATGCAAAATGGGCTCAAAGTGAGTGCAACGATCATGAAAACTTGCCCTAAATGGAAAGTTAACCATTTCCAAATTAAGTAACTTTTCCAATTCCTGATTAAATGATGAATCCATGATACAACCTTGATCAAATTTCACATGTAGGATGCCCTAGGCATGGATTTTGAGATTCCACTCTCAAAATGTCAGGAGTTGACTTTTTTGGCCCCATAGTTGACTTTTCCCAAACTGTCTGATTCCCGATTCCATTGATCAATTGAAGCACTTCTAGCTCAAATAAAGAGCTGATTTTTTGTATGTAGACCCTTTGGACATATGGAGGGCCATGGAAAAGAGTTTCACCCAAAGAATCAGAAATAAACTGATTTTATACCAAACCCTAGTTTTAGGGCAAAAAGATCAAGAACTGATTGCACTGATTGCCAATGGATCTTTCTGAGATAATTGTGAATCTTCCTAGGACAAGATGCCTCTCTAATCATGACATGGATGAGCTCCTCTACTTCCAACCAAAATTTCCTGTTGCAGGTAGCCATGAAACCCTAATTTCTGATTAAATCCATATGAACACTCTGATAGCTTTGAATCCTTCACTGATGAACTGAGGACCATAATAAGATACTTGGACCCCCCTGAGACCCTTGAGACTTGTATACTTAGAAAATGAAGTCCAATTCTCAATCTTGCGTTGTGTGGGCTCCTTCTGTTAAGGAGTGATTGATCAAAACCTGATCTCCATGTCACTAATGCAGTATGCAATGAGTATGACCTAATATGATGCTAATGAAGTGTAAAACATAATCCCATGCTTCCAGGAAAAATGAAGGGTAAATTTTGGGGGTATTACAGTAGGCACAAGCTGAAAATCTACGAAAGTGAAACAACAGTAGAGAGGATCATAGAACTGCACTAGCACACTCTAAAGTCCTTCAACCACATCAGCAGTCAAGATAGACAAAAGCTCCACATGGCGTTGTTTGAAGTCCAAGGGATCTAATACAAAAGATGCTAGCTTCCTTAACTCTTTCAAGTCGAGACATCTGAAACTGTACTTCTTAGTGTTCCTTCGTCCACAATCCATGGTCTGAAAATATTTGCAAATAATACCTCTATTCCTTGAAATTTTTGTGTGATGAATGTTATGATGTGCATGAATGCATGAATGCAACAATCAGAAATAAGGGATCACACACAAGGCAAAAAAACAAAGGTCAAGGGATGAATCAAGTCATTGTCAAGATCAATCATCCATTTTGGTGGATTATGGTTTACACCTTATCAACACCCAAGTTCCATTGATATTGACAAGACTTGATTGGACCAACCAAAAATCAAGGGTTTGTTGTAAGTCACGAGCATGGAGTCTGGGTAAGAACCATCCTAAAGGAGTGAACTAAGGATAAGAACCTGTAGATCATGTTCTAAAAAGTTCTCAGAGTCTTAATTCCATCTATCGGATATTACAGGTTAAGATGACTGACTCACCGACCCATAATATTCTGAAGAGAAACTCGTCTGAGTGTAGTATCGTGTAACAACTGTTATCAAGTCTACACTTGAACAGTCTCCGCACTACGTACTAAATAGGCCAAGAGGGGGTAAATGTTCTATGGTACTCAGCTTCTCGAAACCAAATTAGAGATAGTAATGCCTAACCATAAATATTTGTGTGACATTTCCAAATCCAAAAGAGTCTCCACTAAGAAAATGGATCTCAAGCCAACTTGTTAAGGACTACTCCACACAAGTCGAACATGACTATACCATCCTCCTATCCTAATTGCACTCAAGTTCGGGTTAGAACTTATCTCACTACTCAGAGATCACCAAGCACAACAAGCAGATTATATCACACATACATATATACAAACATCACATATATACAAATATATACACATAAAAAGTAGGCTAAACCCACTGGATACTACTCCCCAACAGAGTCGCCACTTAATTTCTCTAGCGGTAAATTCATGATCATCAAGCTAAGGATAAGCTAGAGATCAAATAACAAGAGTCGCCACCGCGCTTTTATTGTTTCCAAGGGAAAAGGGAAAAAGTACGAACAAAACCCAAAAGCAAGAAGTTTTCAAATCAAAACTAATAAAATGTCAGAGATTACAGGTAAGGGATTTGGTTACACAGAGGGAAGGTGTTAGCACCCAAAGTGTCCTAGGTACTCCTAGGGAGCCCTTTTTGTGTGCATATGTATTTGGTATAAAAATGATGTTTTACAAACAAATAGAATGAGGGGATGAGAAAAGAATTCATTGATTATTTTTTTGTGTTTGACCAGCCCTTCGGACTTGTGCCTACGTACCAACATAAAAATAAGGGATCAAAACCTTGTAGTTCGTGATACAAATTTTAAAGTGGATGCATTGCTTTTAACAAAAATTAAGTTTGAAAGGCACAAGAGGCCTGAAAATGGTTTGAATGAGTTAGTTCTTTTTGGCTTTTCTAAAAGTTTAAGTCAAGTATAGTTAAGTTTATTTACAAATTTTATTTAAGAAAATAAGTTTGAAAATAAAATGCCATAAGGCCAAAGTTTCTATCTTTTTGCAAAGTGGTCAAAGATTAGAACAAAATAAGTTAAATCAAAGAAGATTTTTGAAACGGGAGGGAGAGATTTGGAAATTAAAGAAATGGGGAGAATGTCGATAGAAACCCAGGATTCCCTGGGACATTTAGAATCAAGCAAAACACAAATGCACAATCATATTATCTTGAAGAGAAAAGGCATCAAATAAAGATAGCCACATCCAAGTTTATCCATTCCATGATCTTCTTCAAATTTGCCCATGTAATAGATGAATTCCACAAGTCACAGGTTCAAAATAACAGCTTCACAATGATCATGTTGCAGATGAACTCAAAGGGATCTTGAATAATGTATCATATGAAGTTTCAAATTGCAAGCATTTGGTTTCACATAAAGTTGGCATTGGCCAAGTCCTTTAGCATAGGAATGTTGCCTAAGTTCTAAGTCCATTTGTCCAAGATCAAGCCAACAATCCACACAAAACTTTTTAGGGTTTTTGTTGTTATTATGTACATTAATGGTCAAAGACCACACAAACAAGCAAAGTATACACAAACAAGATATATCACACAATTTGGTCCAAATGGACAAACTGAAAATTGCATTAATATAAAAAATTAAAATGGGATGAATAATGGCAAAAATGAATAAAGACTAGATATAATTGACATTAAAGTAAATGGCTTGAAATTAAAAGTTAGTTGTTAATAAGTTAGAAGTTAGTATTGTTTTTCTTTTGATTTTCATTTCAAGACATTCTTTGGAGAACACTCAACCCACTTATCACAAGCATGGATCCTTGAGCCAAGACATCTTCCAAAGGAAGGAAAAAATGCCAAATTTCCACACAATACCATGAAAGAGGGGAGACTTACAATCTCACTAACTAGAATGCTATGCCTTTTTGTGTCACAAATTTAGTGTTATGTTAAGCAATCGTAATTGGACTTATGTAGAAGTCACAACTATTTGAGGTCGGGCAATAGAATTTTGGTGTTAATGCATGTTTGAGACATAGTATAATGGACTATGCTCATGGAACATACCACACACAAAAAGAATATGCAAAAGAGGTGGCCTAATCTCATTCATATCTATGTTGATTTTTCAATGAGCTAGCCTTAGGACTTTTAGATATCATAGACCAAATGAGATGGATGCATAAAGAAGGGGAATGAGATGAGGAGGGAGGGGAATGGATCAAAACTCAAATTGGTCAAAGGAGTACTTTTACCAAATTAATATCATCTATTCATTTTGGGAGATGGAATGTACATTTAATCAATCCCCTAAATACAATGATATTAACTTGACAAAGTCAAATCAACATTGACCAAGGCCCAACAACAAGAGTCAGACTCAAACAAATCATTACAATTGGTCAACAAAATTATTTGGCATTTATTTAAAATAAAAATACTAAAATAAGGTATTTAAATTAAATATGGTTTGTCAAATTCCTAAAACCTCATCAAAACACCAAAGAAATGGCCATGAGATTTATCATAGGTCAAACAAGGTCAAAGGACCTTGGAGATAAAACTTCAGAATTTTTAAAGACTTAAAAGTATTTTTAAACAATCAAAAATAATCCAAAAAAAAATTATATCATGAAAAATATTAATAATGATCCAAAAAATAATTTTAATTCAGAATATGAAAGAGGAAATTATTTGAATTTTTTTTGTGAAACTCTCATATTTTTTGGATCAATATTAAAATTAATATGAATTAATGAAAATAAAAGGATTAAAATGAAAATCAGAAAATAACAAAAAACGAGAGCCACTTGATCTCCCTCATTTATTGAGGTGGCAGATCAAGTTGCGTAGAACGCGCGTTCCATGATGCGCGCTAGTCAACTCATCCACACGCCTGGTATGCACAATGGACGCGTGAGATTAAAACGTTTTAAAACAGATCAATGGCTCTGAACACTTCCAGCGCATCGCCGGAGTCCAAAGGCCGGTCATCTTCTCTAATGACCCTGGTCGGACTGGTTCACTCATCACCACCAAGAAAATGAAAAAGGAGGACATGATATGAAAGAAAAAATGGCTTAGAGCACGAATCTGACCTCAATTTTAACTAACTCCACATATATAGAAATATATGAGGAGTTGAATTTTGAGGTGTGTCAACTGAGTTGTTTCGATTTGACCTTTAAGCAAATCAATCTTCTTGCCTACATTGGTAGGACTTCAGACAACTAAAGATCCAAGAGAATTGAGTAGAATTAAGAGAGAATCGAAGGGATGAAGTTTTTTGAAAATTACCTTCAATGCTATGCAGTTCTTGATGTTGCTTGCTCCAAACACGATCTGATCACACTAGAGAAGCTAGCAGGAAGTGATTAAAGAGGGTTCAAGGCTTTGGATCCTAGAGTTCTTGAATCTTCAATAGTTGAGATTCAAACTCAAATTTCAAGTTGAAATTTATCAGGTTTTCCTTTGAAATGAGAGGGTTTCAATGGGGGGCAAAGCTGGCGCGCAAGGTGTGATTCAAATGAGCACATAGAGCATGTCTTTATAGCATGAATGAATGATATTTTCACACTTCAAATTTTGTCCAATTTTAGCAATGTTTATGGCACGAGTGCAAGGGCATGTGTAGGCCCATGATGCAATGCAAAAAGGTCCAAAATCATTATAAATGAAGTCTGAATGGAAGTTTGATTGGCAAGGCAAAGTGAACTGATGTTTTGAAGTTTGGGTCTTTCCTATTCTGCAGCCTTGTTAAAGCCATGCGCAGACCTAGTAAACCTCATCCAAAATGCATGAACTTGGGTTCTTTGGAAAGATTATATCAAGGGGAACAAGTTTGATGTTAAAAACTTTTTCATTTGGAGCTAGGAACATGGAGAATTTTGAGGTGGAAGTTTGGAAATTTCAACATGTTGAAATTTTTTCTAAGTGTCAAGCCATATATCTCAATATTCCATCTTGCTTAACTTTTTATGTGAGCTTCAAATGAGAAAAATGTATTCATAGAAGTTGTATCTCATTCAAAGACCTTAAAAATGGTCACCAATTTCATGTCATTTGGATTTGGAATGATAGAGTTATGCATTTTTGAAGTTTGGAAAAATCACTTGTTCAATGGTATAGGTCAAAAACGACCTATAATGTAACCTCGTATCACATGCTCATAAAAGTTGAATTTGCTTTCACTCTAAACATAAAAGTCTAAGTAGATATCTTTAATTTTATTGTAAAACTTGGAAATCTTTCATCTCATAAAAATTGAGCAAGTTATGGCCTTGGGAAGTTGACTTTCAAATTAGGGTTTAGACAAAATGACCTATAACGTTTCAACATTTTACACACAAAACTAGATCTAGGTCTCAACATGAAAGTTGTTTGGAATGTCATTTAGAGTAACGTTTCTCTTGGAATCATTTTCATATGGTGAAAATTGTAGGAGATAGGGTCTAGGGAGACCCAGTTTTGATCATATGAATTCATCTGGCCAACCACCATCAACCAACTTGCTAACCTTCAAATCTTTAAACTTTTTTGGATCATGGTAGATCATATATGCATAAGATGATGAATTTTGAAATGTCCCTTGAGATATTTGATCAATTGGTAAGATAGCTTGTTGGAGAAGTTACTCAAGATACCCAGTCAAACTAGGGTTTCCAAGGCAAATAACCCTCAACTTGAAGAAAACTTTATAAATATAACATGTAGGAATCAATAGAACTCATACATGATGCTCATAATCATTCTTGGATCAATTCATGGTTGTGCTCTTTGTCATGAGGGTCTCAAACCCTAGATATGAACTTGATAAATCAATGGTGATCATGCCCTACCTATAAAAGAGTTAGGCAAATGCAAAGACATATTTTTGTATTTTGGTTAGTAAAATGATAATATACAAGTATTATACAATCACATAGTGCTTGGTGATCTCTCCCAAAACCAACCCAATGAAATAGGGGTAAGGAGGATGCCAAGGTTTGATCCCAATGTTAACGCATATGATGAAATTGCATGAGGGATCTTAGGGTCAAAATTGGGGTCTTACACTCCTCAGTTAGAATATCCTTAAATATGGGCAGATGTAAGACCCCAATTTTGACCCTAAGATCCCTCATGCAATCCCATCATATACATTAGCATTGGGATCATACCTTGGCATTCTCCTTACCTCTCATTCATTAGGTTTGTTTTGGGAGATATCACCAAGCATCATGTGATTGTATCATACTTGTATATTATCATTTTACTAACCAAAATACCAAAAATATGTCTTTTCATTTGCCTAACTCTTTTGTAGGTAAGGCATGATCACCATTGATTTATCAAATTCACATCTAGGGTTTAAGACCCTCATTGCTAAGAGCATAACCAAGGAAAGACCCACAATGGCTCTAAGCATAATATATGAGTCCCAATGATCTCTAAATGTTATTTTGGTCAAGCATTCTTCAAGAGTTTAGAGTTGATTTGTCTTGGAAACCCTAGTTCATCTAGGTATCTTTAAGAACTTCTTCAACAAGCTTCTTCACCAATTGATCAAAATTCTCAAGGGGCACTTCAAATTTCATCATCTTATACATATATGAGCTACCATGAGCCTAAAAAGTCAAGATAATTGCAAGTTGGCAAGTTGGTTTATGGTGGTTGGCCAGATGGATTCATCTGATCGAAACTGGGTCTCCCTAGACCCTATCTCCTACCATTTTCATGATATGAAAATGATTCCAAGAGAAACGTTACTCTAAATGAAATTCCAAATAACTTTCATGTTTATGTCTAGAGCTAATTATTCTTTGAAAGACATCTTCTATATTGAAACATTATAGGTCATTTTGTCTAAACCCTAATTTGAAAGTCAACTTCCCAAGGCAATAACTTGCTCATTTTTTTTAGATGAAAGATTTACAAGTTGCACAAGCAAATTCAATATGTCTACTTCAACTTTGATGTTTGGAGTGAGAGCTAAATCAACTTTTATGAGCATGTGATATGAGGATATATTATAGGTCATTTTGGACCAATGCCATTGAACAAGTGATTTTCCTCAACTTCAAAAATGCATAACGCACTCATAATAAATACAAATGATGTCAAATTAGTTACCATTTTGAATATTTTTGAAATATCTACAACTTTTATGAAGACACTTTTCTCATTTGGAGCTCACATAAAAAGTTAGGCAAGGTGGAATAATTGAATATGTGACTTGACACTTAAAAAATATTTGGACATGTTGAAATTTCCAAACTTCCACCTCAAAATTAACCATGATACAAGTCCCAAATGGGAAATTGTTCAATATAGGAGTTGTTCCTCTTGATCTAAGCTTTCCAAAGAGTCCTAATTCACTCAATTTGGACAAATTTTGATGGGTCTGCGCATGGCTTAAATAGGCATGGGTCAGTTTGCAAGATTCATGCTTCAAATGTTCAAATAACTTCGCCTTGCCATCCAAGCTTCATGCAAACCTCATTTCAGTTGATTATGCACCTAATTGGATTACTTCATGGGCCTGCACACGCCAATGCAAGCATGTGCGTTGCATTGCCAATTTTGGAGAATTTTTCAAGTGTGCAAATAACACTTCTCATTGCTATAAATAGAGGTCCAATACCTCAGTTCAAAGGACCTTGCACTCCAGCTTTTCCCCCAATCATTCAAACCCTATCAATTCAAAGGAAAACCTGAAACATTTCAATTGAAATTTGAGTTTGAATCTCACTGTTTGGAGATTCAAAAAATCCAGGATCCAAAGTTTTGTATTACTCTTAACCTACTTCCACAAGCACCATAAGCAAGATCAAGCACGAATTGAAGCAAGAGAGATCCATTTCTGCACAACATTGAAGGTGTTTTTCCAGATTTTTCTTCTCTTCGATTCTCTCTCAACTCTCATCAATTCTCTTGGATCCTTGGTTGTCTGAAGTCCTACCAATGTAGGCAAGATGATTGAGTTATTTTGAGGTCAAATCGAAGCAACTCAGTTGACACACCTCAAAATTCAACTCCACGTATCTCTCTATATATTTGGAGTTAGTTAAAATTGAGGTAATATTCGTGATCTACGCCATTTTTTCTTTAAGATTATGTCCTATTTTTTCAATTATGATGTGGTGATGGTTGAACCAGTCTGGCCAGGGTCATCGGAGAAGATGACCGGCCTTTGGCTCCGGCAATGCGCTGGAAGTGTTCAGAGCCATTAGATGAGTTCAAAATGTTTTAATCAGGAGCGTACATTGTGATTACCCAGCGTGTGATTAGTTGACTCAAGCGCATCATGGAACGCACACTCTCCACCACTTGATCTGCCACCTCAATTAATGGGGGAGATTAAGTGGTCCACGTTTTCTGATTATCTGATTTTTATTTTTATTCCTTTGATTTTCATTAATTCATATTAATTTTAATATGGATCCAAAAAATATGAGAGTTTCACCAAAAAAATTTAAATAAAATCCTCTTTCATTTTCTGAATTAAAATTATTTGTTGGATCATTATTAATATTTTTCATGATTTAATTGATTTTTTGATTATTTTTAATTGTTTAAAAATATATTTAAGTTTCCAAAAATTCTGATATTTTTCCTCCAAGGTCCTTTGACCTTTTTTGACCTATGATAAATCTCATGGCCTTTCTTTGGTGTTTTGATGAGGTTTTGGGAAATTGACCAACCATATTTAATTTAATGCATTATTTTTAGTATTTTTAATTGTTTAAATGCCAAATTAATTATGTTGAGCCATTTTAATTGCCTTTGTGAGTTTGACTTGTGTTGGTGGGCCTTGGTCAAGGTTGATTTGACTTTGCTAGGTTAAGATCATTGGATTTAGGGGATTGATGGAATGTATATTCCATCTCCCAAAATGAATGAATGATCTTGACTTGGTAAAAGTCCTCCTTTGTCCAATTTGAGTTTGATCCATTTTCCCTCCCTCTTCATCACATTCCCCTTCTTTATGCATTCATCTCATGGACCTATGATATCTCTATATCCTAAGGCTAGTTAATTGCAAAATCAACATAAGTATATATGAGATTAGGTCCCCCACTTTGCAAAAACATACCACACACAAAAAAAGAAAATGCTTCATGTTTTTTGGTATGATCTGAGACAATTGGACTTAGAATTTAGGCAACATCCCCATTGCAAAGGACTTGGCCAATGCCAACTTTCATGAAACCAAGTGCTTGTAATTTGAAACTTCATCTGATACATCATTGAAGATCCATTTGAGTTCATCTGCAACATGATCATTGTGAAGCTGTTATTTTGAACCTGTGAATTATGCATTATGGACTTCATTTGCTACATGGGCAAATCTGAAGAAGATCATGGAGTTGTTAAGCTTGGATGTGGCTATCTTTATTTGATGTCTTGCTTTTCAAGTTGCTATTCTGTGCATTGTTTGTTGCTTGATTCTAAAGTTCAAGGGAAATTTGGGTTTCTATTTGACATTCTTGTCTATTGGATTGCAGCCCATTGGTCAGATCTTTTCAACCCTCAACTTTTAATTTTATGCTTAGAATTAGTCTCTTCATCTCCTCCCCATTTCTTTAATTTCAAAATATTTCCCTCCTTTTAAAAACTTCTTTGCTTGTGCTTATTTTCTTTAAAAAAACTTTGACCATATTGCAAATTAGAAACTTTGGCCTTATGCCATTGCATTTTCAAACTTTTTATTAATCAAACTTGTAAATAAACTTAAATATACTTGACTTGAAATTTTAAAAGCCAAAAAGAACTAACTCATTCAAACCATTTTTTAGGCCTTTGTGCCTTCCAAACTTAAATTTTTGTTAAAAACAATGCATCCACTTTGAAATTGATACCACGAACTACGAGATTTTGATCCCTCATTTTTATGTTGGTACGTAAGCACAAGTCCGAAGGTCTTGTCAAACACAAAAATATAATTAATGAATTCTTTTCTCATCCCTTCATTCTATTTGTTTGCAACATCATTTGTACAAAAACACATATGCACACAAGAAAGGGCTCCCTAGGAGTACATAGGACACTTTGGGTGCTAACACCTTTCCTCTGTGTAACCAACCCCCTTACTTGTAATCTTTGGCATTTTATTAGTTTTGATTTGAAAACTTCTTATTTTTGGGTTTTGTTCGTACTTTTCCCTTTTCCCTTGGAAACAATAAAAGCGCGGCGACGACTCTTGTTTATTTGATGTCTAGCTTATTCATAGCTTGATGATCATGAATTTACAGCTACACATGCATCAACGTACAAGCCAATTGAGTTGATTTCTTTGTAGGGGTCCTTAGAACCTTGTTGTCCCCAATAAAGTTATCAGGATCCTATCCCAAATTCCAATTCTTATCCTATCCCAAATCCCAATCTTTATCCTATACCGAATTCAGATGATATCCTACCTCTGAATTTCTTTCCCTCAGATTTCCTACCCTGAGCCATTTCCAGATATCCTATTCTGATTCTAAAATTCTACCTCATTTTCGGAATTCTAAATCCTTTCTCCAAATCCTAAACCCTTTACCCTGTTGTTTGCCACTGTTGTAGAGTGAAAAATTTCGAGTTCATTTTGGTATTCAATCCTCTCACATCCTGAACAATTGAAAGCATTCGCTTTTCAACCTCTTCTCTGTAAGAAGATTGAATAGGGGCAGCTGTTGCACCCCAAAAATCGCACTCTGTTTTTTAATACTTTTGACTTGTGCGTCGCCTCATTTGCATAACATTCACATATAATCAACATTCATACCGGATCAAGGTCCCTGCTAATTCATTCTAGAAGGATTCAGTGTCCTCTTCTTATTCTACAAGTGCCAGGATTTTCTTTGTTAAAAGACTTGACAGAAAACGTAATTCAGTTTTGCCGTATGAAGCAGGAATTCAGGTTTCGAGTCAAAGCAGGATCCACAGGGGTGCCAGATCATTTTGTCAGGGGCTCGATCACGTTCTTATTATTTTCAAATGTCATGTGATTATTTTCGTCAGAGTTGGCAAGAGTATCCGGGCGTTTCAGCCGATTCGACGTGTTTTAAGCAGAAAACAGTGTTTTGTTGCAAGTACGAAATTCATAACTTTTGCTCGGAAGACTGTTCCGCAGTGGCTCTTTATGCGTCTATTCCATATCAACTTATTCTACATTTCATATGTTGAGGCCAATGATGCGTGCTTTTCGCAAGTATACGAACGCGTTAGAGTAATATAAAAAATTGTCGAATCCACAGAGACCAAGTGTCAATCTATCGTTATCTATTGTTATGGTGTTTATCTAAGGTAATCAAAATAGGGGTTTTTAGAGTGTGCAATGAAAATTAAAGTGTTAAATAAAGTTCAATTAATAAAGACAGGCTCGAATGTAATTCACATAATCAATTAATAACGATAGATTGACAAGAATCAATTTATGGGCAGTGTTTCCTACTTTGAAAAGAATCAATTTAACAGGAAATGTCGCTTTCACGTATTCAGAATCGAGTTGTACTCCCTAATCAAACCCTCTTATTGTCACTTTTAAAAACGCGCACGTTGTGTTAGGGCAGTAAACCTATTTTTAAGAAATATTGACTAAGTTGAAAAGTATTTTAACCTGGATCTCTTAACCAAAAGAGGTTCTCACGAACCAGACTCTAAACTTATAAACGCGTCCGAAAATAGTTTTAAAATCACTTTTCTTCTTAAGTTAAAAACTCCTAATGAACTAAACAAAGCGCTTTCGCTGTATTTGAAATAGTTAAAAACAATTAAGTTTAAATAGACGTTGTACGGCTTTCGATCTTACCCAATGGAAATTAAGTGCGGGAAAACTTAAGTTGAAAGTTAAAATAGCTCTTAAGTGTTTCTACGAACAATTGTACGGATTATCGGTTCAATTACGATCCTTATATTCTAACCTTATAGGTTTAGTTAGACATGGTAAAGTAAAGGTGCATTTAAATTTAAATAAAAGTAGTGCCAGTGCAGAATTTAAATAAAAGTAGTGCGAGTGCGGAAAGTAAATAAAAGTAGTCTGAGTGCGATAAATAAATAAAGTAAAATGAGTGCGAGAAATAAATAAATTAAAGCGAGTGCGAGAAATAAATAAATTAAAGTGAGTGCGGGAAAATAAATAAAATAAAGTGAGTGCGGGAAAATAAATAAAGTAAAGCGAGTGCGGGGAAATAAATAAAGTAAAGCGAGTGCGAGTAATAAATAAAGTAAAGCGAGTGCGAGAAATAAATAAAGTAAAGACAGTGCGGGAAAGTAAATAAAGTAAAGCGAGTGTGGGAAAATAAATTAGATAAAGGCAAAGCAATAAAAACCTGCTCCAATCGGAGGGTTGAATAAAATGCGAAGCGGAAATAAAAATGGCGGCAGGATTAACTTCCTTCCAAAGTGCTCCAAACTCGATTACAGACTTGATCACTGACTTGATTACACAATTGTGGTAACACCTAATCCGAAGTGATTACCACCTTAAAATACTGAATATATGCCTAAGTGAAACTAAGTTTGCTCTAAGTTTGCATCTTCTCTAAGTTTGGATGATTAAACAAATGAATTTGAGTCTCTATTTATAGGCAAGTAAAATAATGGAAAAGACAAGGATGCCCTTCAGTTTGAAATTGGGAGGGAAAACTTTTCTTCTTGTGGCCCCCCCCACAAGTCCATGGCGCCCGCCATAAGAGAAAATTGTGGCGCCATAGTGGAGGTAGTGGGAAACGTGGCAGTTGAGGGATGTTGAGCTGTGACACGTCATGGCTGGACCCATGGCGCCAGCCACAGTGGGAGCCACAAGTGTAAAATGCTGAATTTTAGGGTTTTTAGCTCATTTTAACTCCTTTTCTTGATCAGGGCTCTGATTAAAGTAAAAACCTGAAAACAAAGAAAAACATAGTAATAACATAACAAAATAACAATAAAACAACTAAAATGCATGCGAAATTGGAGTTGAAAATACGGTGAATTTCAGTGTCATCAAATTCTCCCACACTTAAACCCTTGCTTGTCCTCAAGCAAAACACTAAAAAGTTCATAGAAGAAAAACTGGTGTAAACGAGTGCTTCAGGTTAAAAAGGTTTCTAAGTTCAAGTCGGGATGCAGTGATAGGTACTAACTGAGTGAACTAAGGGTATCATGATGACACTTATCCGTAAACACGGACATAAACTCCATTCCTATATTAACCAACACATATTATCCCACAATACCTAGGCCTGTCTCTTCATCTCTTTTTGTGTCCTTTTCATTCAGGCGCAATCACATTAAGCCCCTTATCCGTACATGCTTCATAGCATAGTGACCTGTTAGTGATTATGATCCAAACATGGGGTTCCTGGCACATAAATATGTGTAAAGCCTTTTATTTGACCCAACTGCAGTTGTGGGGGATTGGATCGTAATCCGCCCTACCGAGTTCAGCGCCAGATACCTCTGAACCAACTAACAGCGGGTGAGTTTTTTTTTCTTTTTCTTTTTGTAGCAAATTTTTACAACTTTTGGTTTAAATGACTTTGTGAGGGTCACCTATACCGGATTTTCCTTTTTGCTTTCTTTTATTTATTTCACTGGATCATTCACTTATGCTCACCGGTCGCCTACGTAAAGGATACGTAGGGCGGAGCTGACTGCTGGAATAAACTACTGAGGACTTATACTGAAATGATGATTAAGGCCATGGTATATGGGGTTTCGGGAATGATTCTTATATTCATGAAGTCTATGGTGCTAAAACAATACTGATGTTTCAAAAAAATTTCTCCCAAGTCACCGCATCCTTCCTCAAACCCGTCTTTAAAACCCAAAAACTTTCATAATAACACTGTTTTCTTTTGCAAAAAAAATTTTTTGGTAGGGCTAAAGGAATGCGGAGATTAGACTGTACTAAACATACACTATACTGGTGACTCGTCAGACTCATGCATTATCTAAAAAACACTTAAACTTACAGCAAAATGAAATAAAGTAAACAACTAAAAAGTAATAAAAATAAACAAACTATCTAAAAACAACAAAGAAAATAAATAAACTAACTGAAAACAGCAAAGAAAAGCGATAAAGTCTCCTCCCACACTTAAATCGAACATTGTCCCCAATGTTTCGAAATAAGATAAGGGGAGAGTCACCTGACATCCTACTGCTGACCACTGGTGCCTTCGCCATCCTGAGGTGGACGACAGGATCGGGTACGACGACGGTCTCTCTGATCCATCCTGGCCTGTAAGGCATCCTGAGAAGTCCTCACCTCTCGAAGGTTACCCAAAATGGAACCCTGAGTGGTTTCTATGAGCGCAGTATGTTGACGGTGGTAGTGCTATTGACGGGCTTGCTCATTTGTGATCGTAAGCAGGGACTGTACAACAGTCTCATAGGATCTATCTGTCCTCCGCTGCGATTCTTGCATGAAGCTCATGTTATCCGCCAATTGTTGTTGAATGGTAGAGAGTAGGTCGTCACGCCTTTGCTCTCTGGCCATGTGGTCACGCCACATCTCCTCTGTAATATAAAAGCCAGGAGCAGAGCCTGCAAAAGAAGAAGATGGTGCGGTGTGTGGTGGTGAATGGTGATGGGGGGACACATGAGGTACGGGAGATCGCTCTCGCCAATCATATTCTTCATCAGTGTCGTGTCCCTCCTCATCAGGAACATTAGGAGGAAGAAGACCCAAAACAGGTGGAGAATCTAAAACATAGGTCCAATTCCTTTCATTACGTACATCAGTACGTCTAGTGCATGGTAAAACAACAGATGGGATAACTATACCATGAACCATTAGCACATAGCCTCCTTCTCTCCTCAATCGGCACAATTTCATATCTCTCAGAAATTTTAGGTTGATTGTGCGAGGAGGTAAGGGATCTAGGGTAGCTATCTCATTGTTCAGGTTAAGCGTCCGAGCAATAGACGTAATGAGTCCTCCGAAAACAATCGGTCCCGCTTTATTTAAGGTTAAAGCCATATGCGCGAGCATGAACGAGACCGAATTAATTCTTCTATTTGTGAGGCTTCCTTGCAAAAATAGAAGCTCTCGAGCATTGACCTTGTTTGGATTCTCCCGGCCAAAAATAGTACATGCCAACAAATATCTAAAAACTCTGATGGTCGGGTTATGGTGGTCGAGGCGAGAATTCCTTCAAAAGAATTTATTGAAGTGTTTGACAATCTCTTCCAGAAGGAAAACACCTCGGCTGACCAATCTGAATCCAAAGGGGCCTCACAAATAGCACAGTCCCCATGAGGAATTTCTAACAGGCTTTCTAGTTCGTCGGTACTGAATTCATATTCAACAACAAACATTCTAAATCGGACAATACCAACTGTGCTAGCAGTGTTAGGATTGACAATATAAATTAAAGAACTTAAAAATTCGATTGTCAATCTCTCAAAGGTAGGTTCTTTGTTTGAAAAGATACTATGCAAGCCTAAATTATCTAATAAATAAAAAATGTTATGGTAGATACCCAAAGTGTAAAGACAATTTTCATCAACATACCTTGTCGGGAGGATCTCCCGATTTAGCAACCGTTCGATAATGTTCCTTTTCCTATCTCCCGGTTTCCCCCCTCGCAGAATAAATCCATTGAAATCCATTATTTAGCCCTTGTGATGTGATGAAGAAGATGAAGATGGGTTTGTAAAAAGGTGTGATTTTTATGAGATTTGACGGATGAAAATGAAAATGGAAGTTGGGAAAATAATTTGTATGGTGTGAAGATGAGAAATGTGGGAGCTTTTGTGGGGTTCAAAGGCGTCTTTGCAAGGTGGAAAAATGGGTTTTAAAGGTTTGAAAGTATGAAAATGGTAAAAAATGGGAGTCTGCCCCCGAGCTTATACAGACGCTGTGGCGGGCGCCACAGCATCTATGGCGGGTGCCACAAGGCTAAATTCGGCTGGGCCGGATTTTGGTCATTTGGCTTGGGCTTCTCGTTCTCTTTTTGGTTTGGGGGTCTGGATAGCGTTTGCATTGTAATTTCCTATTGACATAAGGCTTGCATAATTTTATAAAAATAAAACATTAGACTAATAAATAAATAAATAATTAATATATTTAAACTATAATAAAAATATAAATATAATAAACAAACATAAAACACACACACACATATATCTATCTATATATATATCTATATATATATATATATATATATATATATATATATATATATATGTATTTATATATATATATATATATATATATATATATATATATATATATATATATATATATATATATATGTATTTATATATATATATATATATATATATATATATATATATAAATATATATAAATATATATATATATATATATATGTATTATATATATATATATATATATATATATATATATATATATATATATGTATTTATATATATATATATATATATATGTATTTATATATATATATGTATTTATATATATATATATATATATATATATATATATATATATATATATATATATATATATATATATATATATATGTAGAAATATCAATGTGCTAACATAGTTAAGAAAATATCTCAAATGCAATGATATAAAATAAGTTAGATAAATGCGAAAAATATAAGAATAAATGAGACAAAATAAAATGAGATGGTAAAATCAAATAGTAGGGGGTTCGTCTGCCTCAGTAGATCCACGGAGCATGGCTATCTCCTGGCGAAGCTCGGCGATCTCCTAGTACAAACAGTCAGCCTCGGTAGCGTGTGTGAGGTCGGATACTCCCATCTGTAAGGTGAGGTCAGCCACCTCCTGTCTAAGCTCTGCAATCTCTCGACGATACTCTGCGATTTGGGTGCGAATGTCTGGGGTCTACAATGATAAATTGTTAGAGAATACAGTGATCCTAGGTGAAGGCGGTGTAGGGGTATACTCAACAATAGGTGGGGATCTCGGGTCCTCGATAGTCTCTCCCTGACCCTCCAAAGCATAACTCTAGTTAGCAGGGTCATGCACACTAGTAATCATAGAATCAGGCAGTGTAAAATAATGAATCGCCTCGCTATCGACCAGCAATATGAACTGTCTTGGGTTGAAGGAGGATCTCCTCATTAACCCTCTGGTCAAGCAAAAGTCGATATCCATGGTAGTGTACCCACTGTAGGTCCGGATATGTAACAACTTGCGAGATAGACCTAAGGCGATGGAGATCTGTGTAATGATCCCTCCTACATGAATGACCCCTTCAGACGATCTGGAAACACCGTTGAGGCCACATAACAGAAAGTTCCCACATGCCACTGGACGAGACTGGGATGCACAAAAAAATAGTAGGAAGATTTCCTCCTCACTCAGTAATGTCTCAGCATCCGGTCTTCCCAGGAAGGAGTGTGCCAGTATCATCTGGAAGTATCTAAAAGCAGGGTTATGTATAGCCTGGGACAACTGCGTAGAAGGATCCTGACTCCCTCCACCGGATATATCACTCCAGAACTTTTCCACTTCCTTGCCCAGAAAATATCCCATCGGTGTCTCAGGGATAGCATCAGGGGTGGTCTGGAAGCCTAATAGGTCACCGAACTTCTTCTGGCTGAAGGAGTACTCAATCCCAAAAAGTATGAAAGCAGCATACCCATCCGGACCAGAGTAAGGGTCATAATCAAATGAACTGAGGAACTCCAATGTCAAGTTCCTGTAGGTGTTGCTCAGATAGTCAGCGAACTCGTCCCAATGGAGCGGGTGGCTCAGAAATCGGATACTCGGCTCGATACCCAGGGCTTCCATGCAATGCTGATCTGGATAATGTGTGGGCGCCATAGGGCGCTGGTAAAGAGCTATGTAGCGCTCTCTCTGAGCATCATCTCTATAGGCTATGTGCATATCGTCGAAGTCCTACATCCTGTAAAAGTTAGGAAAAGGGATCCTGAAAATACAAACCATTCAAATATTTAGTCTCGGTGAAAATATGATAAAAATTAAAAAATTAAAAATAAAATAAAATAAAGTAAATGCAAAAAAGTAAAACAAGGTAAGAAAACCATGGGTTGCCTCCCACGCAGCGCTTGTTTAACGTCATTAGCTTGACGATCGGAATTTATACACCTGTAGTAGGGATCGATGGATCAATCAGAGTGTGGCTTGAGTAGTCCGTTGGAATGTCTCCTCCTTCATATAGCTTCAGTTTTTGTCCATTTACCATGAATGGACTACAAGTTTCGTTCTTGATTTCTACTGCTCTGGATCTTAGAATCTTGAATACTGTGAAAGGGCCAGTCCATCTCGAGTGCAGCTTCCCAAAGAAAAGTCGTAACCTAGAGTTGAACAAGAGAACATGGTCGCCTATATTGAAATCTTTCTTTACTATTCTTTTGTCGTGCCAGGCTTTTGTTCCCTCTTTGTATATTTTTGCATTCTCGTAGGCAGATTGCCTGAGTTCTTCTAGTTTGTGAATGTCAAGGATACGCTTTTCACCAGCGGTCAGGTAGTTTAAATTCAAAGTTTTAATGGGCCAATAGGCCTTATACTCTAATTCGAAACGTAAGTGACAGGATTTTCCATAGACTAGTTGGTAGGGAGTAATTCCTATAGGGGTTTTGAAAGCGGTTCGGTAGGCCCATAATGCTTCTTGAAGCTTCTGAGACCAGTCTCTCCTAGAGATAGAAATAGTTTTTTCTAGGATTTGTTTTATCTCCCTATTGGATACTTCTACTTGGCCACTAGTTTGTGGGTGATATGGTGTTGCTACTCTATGCCTAACTCCATATTTTCTTAAAAGTTTATCAAATATTATTGATATGAAGTGTGATCCTCCATCGCTTATGACTAAACGGGGCGTTCCAAATCTAGGGAAAATATAGTTTTTAAAAAGCTTGATTACCACCCTAGTGTCGTTTGTGGGTGCAGCTATAGCTTCAATCCACTTAGACACGTAGCCTAAAGCTAATAAGATATACCTATTTCCTAAGGATGGTGGGAAAGGTCCCATGAAATCTATACCCCGTACATCGAAGAGTTCTACTTCCTGAATGTTTCTTAGAGGCATTTTGTCACGCCTTGAAATGTTTCCAGTGCGTTGGCATCTATCACATTTGACAATGCAAGCATGGACATCGTGCCACATGGTAGGCCAGAATAGGCCAGCTTGAAGAATCTTGGCGTATGTCTTAGAGGTGCTCGCATGTCCACCATAGGGTGCAGAGTGACAATGCTCAATTATACCCTTTACCTCCTCTTCTGGAACGCAACAGCGAAAAATGCCATCTTTACCCCTTTTGAAAAGGAGTGGGTCGTCCCAATAAAAGTTTTTCACATCGTTGAAGAACTTCTTCTTGCGGTGGTAGTCAAGATCAGGGGGAATGATATCAGCAGTTAGGTAATTAACAAAGTCTGCATACCATGGTACGTTACTTACTACTAAGGATTTTTGGAAGTGCTCATGAGGGCCTAGGCTATCGTCTTCAATGGTTTCTAGTCTAGCTATCAATCTATCATAGGCGAAAT